>NW_010334191.1:0-27018 GCF_000700745.2 Antrostomus carolinensis
TATATATATATATATATATATATATATTTTACTCATGGATATATAATAAACTCACCAAGGGAACATCCACAGTTCTAAAAGGAAGTTGGGAAATTGCATTATCTTAAAGGCATATCTTGAAAGAAAAGAGGAGCTCAGTCTAACCAGTAATCTTCCAAGAGCATGGTCTCACATCCAAAACTATATTTTCATAATAAAAGTTTTCAACACAAAATTGTATCTTTAAATGAAATTTATCTTAAAACCACGCATACTGAAGTATTTGAGTCATATAAAAACATTCCAGTTTGATGTTGCTCCAACAGGCTACCTATGTTTTGCAATACAGTTTAATTGAAGATGTACTCTTACTCAATTAATGTAAACATCATCATCTATTACCTTTTGTGGAACAGAACTTCTAATTTCCATTTATGCTCTTTTCTTAATCAGAGAGAAACTTAAGATGTGATTTAAATGAAGGCAAGAGACAGGAACACTGGAAACAGGTCCCAAAAGACACTTTAAACCAGAAAACATAATAATTTCCAGTCTTTGAAGGCTTAAGTCTAGATACAGAATAAGACATTTTTAATGGTGAAAATAACTAAGCATCGAAGCATAATGCAAAGGGGAGTTAATACAGTGTACCATCATCTGACCTTTGTAAATGAAGGTCAGATGTTTTATTAAAATGTATACTCCATTTCAATCACAAAGTATCTGGCTCCAAGAAAAATAAACTTCTCTGTGCAGGGGACCAAACCAGGTAATTACAATGGCTTAAACTCAATGAAATGTGATAGCACAATATGTATTTTGTCAGGATATGTGTGATACCTCTTGATAGTAACATCCTTTGCTGGACCATTTTTGCGTACTGGAGAGGATGAGACTTTCATCTGAGTGAATAAGTGAGTGAAATTGGTTCTGTGAGTGGAATACCCCTCATAGGTTAACAAATGATTGAGTATAAAAAATTTTGGAAGGTTTGCTTTGAACCAACTACAAAGTTTGGAGGTTGCTCTAGGAATTGTACAACATGTCACTACTTTAAAACAGCTAAGAAATCCAGGAAAAGTGGTTTTGCAGTCAGATCAGCACCTTTCCTCTCTTACCACACAGATATGCAGGGCATGTGTCATCCTGGTTCAGTGGGCACTGTGAAGGGGAGGTTCGAAATACCACTTATTTGGTCAAATTGCTTCCCCCTAAATTAATTTCAATGTGGTTTTAAGGAGCATTCTTGTGGAGGGTTATTACACTGTAAAAAAACCTGGAGAGACGTGCAGGCTTATAGAAGTGACAGAGGCTCTGGGAAACACTCATGGGACTCCTTGTAAATACTCCAGTTCCTATAACCCAGTTCTGGATTATCATAATAAAAAACCTTTTGCCCTGATGTATCTGTCACTAGAGACTCTTAACTCAGTGAAATGGGGTGCGTGCTCTCATCAAGACTGACAGACAGAGAACTTACTAACATAACCAGGTATGATGCATGGCTGTGCTGGGAAAATGGCTAAATATTTCAGTTCCTTAAAAAGAGGGCAAAAAATAATGGGACGTGGGGTGCAATCACCATCACAGTTTAAACTAATAAGCAGATACTGCATAGTTCCTGGTATAGTTTCAGATCCATTCTTATCCCCAGAAGCAAACATTCACCACTTTTCAGCTGTGATCACAGTAGCAATCTTGCAGGGCAAATTTTAATTTGACATGAGCAATTCCCAGAAGTGAGGTCAGAAGTTTATAACAATAAAGCTAACTCAAGTGGAAAGATACTTACAGGTACCAATATCATATTCCCCCGTGCAATCCTGCCTGTGCTGCAGACAGTCCTCTGCTGTCAGGGTCCACAGCTCTGCCCTCGCTCATAGCAAACATCTTTGAATCACCACACAGCAGAGTTTATGATGAAGCTCCAGCCGTGGGAATGAAATACAGCAATGTCTCCACTACAGAGGACTTAATAATTTCCCCAAAAGAACAATCATCACACTTGTTTCTCTGTCTCTGAGTCACAAATTTGTGCAGAAATATCCTTCTACCCCTTTCTTCCATTTGCTTACATAGTTCAAGCACTACTGAGTTTTTGCACCTGCTTCATGCCACAGTCCCATGGAGCTCAGACCTTCAGCCCTCAGACAGAGATCTGAGATTGATTTGATTGCTGGATAACCTGAGGAATACAGGACATCCCTGTTACCTGTATACCAACATGGTGTATTTTGAGAAAAATATCCAGGGAAGAGGTTTTCCCAAATTTTTGAGGAAACCACTGTTTGCTGGAAACCTGGCCTTTAAATGGCTGCTATGGATACACAGGTAAATCTCTGAGGTCCCACAAGTCCAGCCCTCGTGTACCACATGGCTGAACTGTACACACACAACACAGCATCATCACATTTGCAGTGACTATGTCTGGGATGTTAAAAGATCTCTGATCTCCACAAGGTTCACAAAATCTTTCTAACAAGACCCCCTCAGCTCAAATGCTTCTCAGGGAACTCTTTCACCTTGCTATTTTTTCTTACTGCTTCTTGGGACACTGATGAATTACTGCCTTCTCAACTGCATGCTGCCTCCCATTGAGGTCAGGGAGAATTTCAGCACGTTATCATAGAAGCATTAAGTTAGAAAGGACCTCGAAGATCATCAAGTCCAACTGTTAAACCAACACCACCATGCCCACTAAACCATGTCCCTAAATGCCACATTTACTTGTTCCTGAGGTTCAAAGTTTACCAAGGTTACCTTGATAACCAAGGCTACCTGCTCACCACAGCCACTCCCAAAAGAGAGCCCAAAAGCTGTCTGGACCTTGTTTTCAGGGAAGAAAAGTGAAATTCTTGGATCTGAAGTGGGACCGGGTTGGTGTGGCCTGAGCTGAGCACATTCATACCTGGGATGGCCTTGAAGGATACTCCATGTCTGGGCAGACAGATCTGGGAAGACAATATTAGCATTTCAACTCACTTCTGTTAACTACCCCTGAATTTCAGGGCAATCACCTAATTTGCCTGCACAGCCAAAGCCTCACCCAGCTCTCAGGCTGCATTTAAGAAGAAAGGAATGTCAAAATGGCATTTTACAAGCTACTGACAAAAAAGGAGTCTCATGCTGTTGATCAATGATGCAGAAAAAGCACTGGATTTATCAACAAATACATAGGCAATGAGTTCTGCAAGACAGAGATATCCCTCATGATTTTGTCTTTTGGGGTTGGAGGGGTTTATTGTCTGAATGGCATCTGCATGAGCAGCTGGACTGCATGTTTCCAAAGGAGATTAAAATAATAACTGTGATTAATTAACAGCATCAACACCAGTCACACATTTGCATTCCTGGAAAGCTAATGGCTATCAGAATAACCTTAAGATAGTGGAGCAATAAACTATAACATTTCCTAGCTATTCAGAGGAAAAGGTGAAATGAAATGGACTTACAGTGCCTGCCAGCTCTGCTTCTGACGTCAAGTCACTTTTTTCCAGATGAAGAATTGTAAGATCAAACTCCTAATAGTTAGAAAATCTATTTCAAAAATATTTCATAAAAGAGTTCGAAGTCCCAATTTATTCAAGAATAATCTGAGGTTTATTCTCCTACTCAGGGGCTTGGTTAGATTAAAAAGATTACCATGGGAAGCAGCAAATTCTGCACCTCATAGTGTTGTTAAAACATGACTAAATCCCTGTTTCTGAGAGATCTGTTCTAGCTCAAACAGAGGCTGGGATGCAATGCGCAAGGCAGGAATTACTGAGAGGAATTCTCTGGCCCACATTAGGCAGGAACTGAGAATGGAGTATTATAAACAGCCTCTTCTAGATTTAAATTATGACTTTCTGGTCCACTGCCTCCTGGTGCAGGGAAGTACAAACCTCATCTCCCTAAGCATGGGAGTACTCTCAAGGGATGCAGCCACTGAGGAGGACACACAGAATTTGACCCTTTACCCTGCTCTTTGGTGTTCTGCTGGATCCACAGCTCCAGCCCACATCCACAGAAGCATTAAATAAACTTCCTCACCAGCGCTGCTTTCAGACCCAGTCCTGCCTGTCACTTCCATTTATGGCTCTGTGCAACAGTAAAAGCAGTGGAAAAGGACAAAATATTGGTGTTTTGTTCCATTGCAACCTCCCTTGAGGGCATCTGCCTCAAACCACGTTTCAGAAGACACAAATATGACAAATAAAGGATGGGCACTGAGCTCCAGGTCTAAGACAAAGTAAGGGATGTTACAGCCAGACCCTGTGCTGGCTGAGATGGTGAACTGCAATAAGTGAAGCCAAAAAGCTACTTTGGAGAAAAGAAAGGAAGACTTACATCACACACCAAGAACAGGGAGACGGGAGCTATTTTTTATATTAGCACAAGCTAAGGAGGCACTTACTGCCTCCCCTGGGAAAAACACCTGTGCTGTGCACTGGTTTACAGTCTGGAACATCATCAGTACGTGAGTTCAAGCTTTGGGGCAGGCTGGACCTCACCAGTGCTGCCCAATTTCATCTTTGCCTCTAACATCTGTCTGTAATGCTGTGCTAAACCCCACAAGTTCTGCCTAAAAGGCTGCAGTCTTCTCTCTTGAGACCACAGGATGCACAGATGCTGGTATCAACAGGGGCAAGTAGGGGTGTGAGCAATGCATACACTTAATTCTCAGTTCATTACCACTTGCATCAGTGTACCTCACCGTCTTAGGCTATTTGAAAACATCTTCTTGGCTATAGTTTATCAGCAGTGTATCCATGGAGCAAAAAAGGACCAACCAAGTGTAGCAACGAGTAAGGGAAGTCATCTTTCCCCTCTATTCAGGGCCTTTGAGACTGCATCTGGAATGCTGTGCCTGTTTTGGACTTGAAGATCCCCAGAGTTCCCTTCCAACCCAAATTATTTAATGATTACCAGGGTACTGCCATATGTAACCCCATGTATTGCCCGTTTCATCACACACAGGTAACAGTTGTCTCCCCCACAGCTTCACAACATATTTAATTATGGAAGAGGGTACCAGCCAGGAGAGAGAGAAATATGCCTTAGAAATGACATTAGGATCATGCTCAGCCACTAGCCATACACACGAAAGAACAACAGGCAAAAAAAGAGCAATTCCGGCTAATACTGACAGATGTGAAGAGGGAAAATATTGGATATTGGGAAAAGTTGTAATGGCTTCTGACATAGGGGTGATGTAGAGAAGGGTACTTTAATGAATTTCCAATTACTGTGAGCTGCAAAATCACATCCAAACAATTTTCAAGCACTTTCTAGCGTGCCCTTAATTCGGGCAAAATATACTGTCACATGACATTTTGATTTTAAGATGGGCAAGTAAAAGGAGCAATTGATATGGACAACTGCAAATAGATGAAGAAGTAAGAAGGTCTCTTGCCTTTTGCAAGTCCATAAAACATAAGCTAAAAGTTCAGAGCAGTGGATACAAAAATTGCTGAAATTCTTCCATTCCTGGATCAAACTCACTCCTCCTCAGAAATAAGTAAGGGCACCAAGAGTACACAGTTCAGTTTAAGTGTTGCCTTGACCAGATTATATTGCATGAAGCCTGACTTTGTCTAAGGTATTTTTAAATCAGATGCTAGATAGAATTACTTCAGAATAGTAACAGAGCAAACACCCATGAGATCTGATTTGTGATGGAAAATAAGACAGTGAGGTTCTCTCTTGTATTTCTTGTCCCATGGGCTTGGTCTATGATGGAGAAAGAGTGATAAAACTAGGATGTCAAGTGGAATAAAACATATCAGGAGCCACACTCTACATGGACGCTGAGCACATAGTTGGCTCTTGGCAGATTTAAGTGGGTTTGACTTAAAATAGGCTTTTATGAAGATACCTGCTGGGGACAGAGCTGTCAAGATACTCAAGTTCGCTGCCTGGAGTGTGTCTGATCTCTCCACGTGGTATGAAGGAGTCTAAGTCCATGCTGAGACTTCTCCCTTAGATAAATCTCATGGTGCTTGACTGATGCCTACAAGGGGAATCTGGACAGCCACCAACTTGACCCCAGGAAAGGGCCTGGACCTGTGCTTTGCAACATGGACATGATTACAAAGTAATGTTCATTGCTCAAAATATCCACAGGAAGAGGGCAAGATCTGGGAACACCACTGGGAAGAGGAGTCAAATGGATATGTGAGAAGTAATACAGCCTGTACTAGTCCCCCCATCCTGGGCAGTTTCTTTTATAGCTAATGGAGCAGTGCCTTAGCATTACATGCCTGGCATGAATAATATTTTCTCACTGGGAAAAGGCATCTTTTCTAATCTATTCAAAAAGCACACCACAGTTCAGTCTGCATTCCCATTCACTTACACCTGTTCACCATTATTAGCCCCTTTTTATCAATCCAAAATTTAGGAATATTTTTAAATGGCAGAAATTACAATCTCAAACAGAATCTTTCTTTCTTAATACTGGTGTTCCTTCTTCAAAAGCAGCTCAGATAAAACTTTCCTTCTTCACATAATCCAGGCAAAAATATAGAGACAAAACCTCAGAGGAAATTCAAGTTTGAAAAAGGAAATCACATATAAGGAAAATCAATTTCAAGAAGTCTTTCACAGGCAAAGCTTCTTGTACAGGAAACTGCTAGCAAAATTACTTATTTTTATTAACTCCAAGCAGAGGTTTCTCCTATGGGGAGTTTGAGCTAGACAGAAGGGGGCAACATGAAAGGGTAGAACTGGGAATTCCCAGTTCCTCTAAAGCACAAACACTAATAAAAAGCTATACCAAGTACTGAGCAGGAATTTTTTAAAAATTTATTTATTCTGACCCATGGAAAATTTGGGAGGTCCCCAATGTTCCCATCATACCTTGGGAGAAAATTAGGACTCAATGTTTTTTGCTTCAGCAAAGAAAGGAGACCATGACTATTGCATGAAGGATGCTCAGATGGACTCTGGCAAGCTGAGGGACAGGTACCGTTCTGCCAGCTCTGACTGAAGAGTTAATCCTGGCTCTTCTGTCATCTCTAATTGCTTTGAGGATTGAGGTGCCAGATTCTTCCCCTCTTGGAGGAGATGTTCCACTTTTTTTAATCAAACTTTGGGCAGAAGTGACAGACAGTCACTTCTGAACTAGTTAGAGCACCCACCCGCAAAGCCGTACATATGCACTCCAGTGCCTGCTAAGTCTTTCATGGTCAGTTAAGAAGCAGAAGAGCTGTAGTTCACCACTTTCTGCACTGTGAACTAACGCAGCTGGTCACAGTGTTGTGTCTCGATGAGGATGTTGAGCCAAAGTTATTCATTCCAGTTTCAGTTGTCCAGGGGGTATCTGGACAGCCACAGCAAGACCTATTCCTTGTATAGATAATGTTCCTTAAAAGGATCATGTTCTGCATAGTCCTCAAATATAGGCAAGCTGTTTTATTCAGATTGTAGGTTCTGACAAAAACTGTGCCATATATTGGGGCCAATACAGTTGCTACTGCTTGTTTTCAGTGTAACTAAGAACACTCTAAAAATAGAAAACAGTCAAAGAACCAAAACTCAACAGCAGCCTGCGTCATTGCTGTATATCTTCAAACCATAGAAATATGAGATGATAAATAAAAAAGAGAGAGAAAACCTTCAGGCCATAAAAACAGAAAAAAGGAATAAGTTTCTAAGGGGAAAAAAACCCTCTCAAATGCTGGAATTTTAAATGAAAAACATTACATTAAGATTAGCATTTTATTCACTTCAAGACACAGAGAAATAACCCAAGTATGTAAAGAAAAAATATTGTGTCTAACAAAATCTTCCTTCTGAAGAAGTAAACAGAATTGTTTAGAGCCTTGTACCGTCTTATAACTTGTAGACAAAAGATCCTCCTCCCCAAAGCCAGCATCAAACCCTCAGCTTATTTGAAGCTCTTGTCCATGCTTTAGAAGACTGTTCAGTCAAGTTTAGGGTAGTGACAATCCCATATATAGTTTCAGTAAGGAATTATTCTTGTCCTCAAAATCATACTCTTTGTTTCCAGCACGACCTTGGATGAATTTCCTGTTCCACTTTTTTGATCACATTCTGTCTTTGCTAATTTGAAGACCATTCTCCCCATCTGAGAGATCATCCATCTATAGAGCTGGTACACTAAAGCCACCTTCAAGTTCAAGCTGTCCAGGGTACAGTCCCAGGTCTAGAGCCATTTCTGTAGCTCTTTTCCAAGTTTTCCAATCTCAGTTTTCAGGATGGCCATCAGAACTGAACATGTTATTCCAGCAATGGCCTCACTAATGTCACCTCTCCTCAATTCCTACCCAACACACCTACTCTGTGATACCCAAGGGTCACATCTCCCTTCATGTCTTACCTGTGTATCCACAGCCACCTCTCTGGAGTACCTGTCTCCACACACCCAGCTGCCTCTTCCTGGCCTAAGGCCACCCTTTCCCCCTTCTACCTCCTCATGGTAGCTGCCCAGCCCTCTGGGCAGGCACATGGTAAACTGGGCTGAGAAACCAATGAGAAGAGAAAAAGACTGTAGAAGATAAGACTCCCAGCTTTTAGCAGCAATGGAGGCTTCGATCAGCTTATGCAATCATACTTTCAGAGCATTTCAGTGCCTCACCACAAACCTGTGTGTCTTCTCTGAAGAGAGGCAAAACCAGAACACAGACAGCTACTTCATGCTGTGCAGGCCACTTAAATCTGGCGAAGAGGGCAGCATTGAGGCAATGGGAACGTGCTAGCTGGAGAGCAGAGCAGGCAGACCTTCCTCTTGAAATAAGGTCCCCAGTGACCTAGGATAGGTAATGCTGGTGTAGACCAATTCCCTGAGAGCTGCAGAGCAGGTCTTTGGATGGAGCTGAAGGGAAGCATGGGCTACATTAACTTGATTCACAGACTGACCTCCCTGTTTTCCAATGAAAAAATAAAGAATATTTTGTCTACACATGTTCAGTGACGCTTGCACTCTCCGAGGATGAGGATGAAGGTCTGCTTCCTCTTCTACCCTTGCTGTTTATCACACTCAGGCAGTCATCAGGGTTGCTGCCCCAGCTGGCAAAAACTGATTATCTTTCTCCTTTTCTATGCTAACCTAACTGCTTAAAATAATGAGCACTTATTAACTGGCCAAATATTTATTTAACGATGTGGGGGAAAGCGGGAAGTTGTTTGCACTTGCAGTCATGACTGTCTCTCTGGACACTGTCCACTACCCATGAGCAGAATTCTTATTGCCTTCTCCCCTCCATGGCAACAGGAAGCCTTACTGCACAGGGGCAACTCTCTCTTTGTTCTGCAGTATGAATGCTAAATTTAAATGTCATTAAAATTACATCGTGGAGCCTGAAGACTTCTAAATAAAGCTGGTTAGATTGCATCCCAGAAGAAACTGCTGCTGAAAGATAATGTTTATTTATTCATCTGCTTTTTAATAGCATTATGCACTTAACTCTTCAGAAAAGAGTTTTAGGAAAGATAAAGACCCTGAGCACAGGTTTCAATTTATTATGCTTCATTTTCTTCTGCATTTTACATCTGCATTAAGAATGTGACATTTTTTGTGTTAAAACTAAGGAAGGCAGATTTATGCCCCTTCAGGCAATTTAAGTACAAAATACACGCAGTTATGTTTGGTAAGGTTTATCAAGTCCTGCAAATTAAAATTTCTTCTCAATTCCCATTGCTATTGTTAGGCTGCTATAAGATAACAAAGAATCTTTTGTGGCTAGAAATAGATCAATGAAATTTTCATTGTCCAGGCTAAAACAAATGCAAAAGCAGAATTAGTGGTAAAAATCACTGGAAGTCAGTAACATATTAAAAAACCTTCTTGGGCAAATTGGAGAAAAGCAAAAATATCAAGACATTTCAACAACTCTCTCCTCGAGAGCTTCAGCAATTCAGAGAAAGTGAGAACCCAGCCTGATTGATCATTGTTTCAGCTTTGTGGAAACAATACTGTCTCCCTGACTCACTTTCATGATTTTCCCTGTCTCAATGTTACCATCAGATGAAATACAGGAGGGAATTTTTTACCTAAATTGTTTAAGAGCAAAAGTCTCACTAATTTTCACTGTATCAACTGTCACCCAAGACACAAAGCTGCTTTTGAAAGTCAGAGAATGCAGGTCTATGTTTTTTATGACGGGATTTTCAGCCCTATAGACCCTTTGATAACAGTTCAATGTCTCAGAAGAAAACAGCTTGCTCATTTTGCCAGTGACTACTTCTAAGGCCTTTGTTAGGCTTACAAATGGAATTAGTGAGATTTTCAAATGTTAGCACAGATTCACCATCAAAAGTCCAGCTCAGATTTCTCATTGACAACTCTATGCATATGAGATAAAAGCAAAGCAAAATTAAACCTCAAAGAACAGCTATTCCCACAACACTGAGGAATGGAGCATGAATGCACCTCTCTACATCCACTGGCATGCTTCCAAGTTACAGATAAATATCTATTCACATGATAACACATATGGTACAGATAAATATCTGTTCACATGATAACATATATGCCTATGAGATGGTGACAAGCTATAGCGCATTTTCCTTGTTTTTTTAATGTTCCTTTACCTGGGGTTGCATCTTCTTACATTACACCAAGGACAGAGAAAACTCAAAGACTTTCTAAAAGTACTTCTTTAGCAATCCCTGTGCAGTACTAGCACTATTCTATTGACAGGGCTTCCATATTGAGGTATTAAAAAGGCAAGGACAATCCAAAGTGTTTCTTAAACATGCCTCCTCCAGTATCATTAAGCCAAACACAACCAAGAAACTATATCACTGTAGGACTGAGGAATGCAAAATAAATTAAACAAAGGGATCAATGGAGAGGAAGTGCGAGGTGTTGCCTAACAGATCATTAAAAGCCCAATGTCCCAATGGGAAGCACTGGATTACGTGTAGTTTATAAATATGACCTTAAGGGCAGAAGCTGTTCCATTTTGTTCCATGAACTAGAAAAGTATGTGTCTAACTTCAAATGTGAAATCTTATAGGAAGATACTTTATTGAAGATATATTATAATCCTGATTATAAATTCCCCAGGCTCTCCTTGGGCCAATTTACAAAGTTTTATGTGCAAGCCTAATGCTGGGAGATGAGAACACAATCTTCTTTAATACACAAAAAAAAACCTGACCAGAGTACTATGATCAGACAACTTCAGTAGTACCAAAGACAAAAAAAACTATCAAGCTCAGAGCCAGCAGATCTTAGAGAGATGTCTCAAGAAAAGTCACATTTTATGGCTAATTTACACACTGCAGCAGACAGCTTGTTACTAAAGTTTGAGGTTTGCGGTTTATTTTTCCATAAAAAGAGGGATTCTGCTTTTCTCAATAAATTTCAACTTGCTAGAGAAAATGGAAAACCAAAGCACTTGGATTCTGAAAACTTCTCAGATTTCAGCCATAAAAATGACATATGACTGGCATGATGTTGAAATGATACATGCTCTCTCCATCAGTCTGGCATGAGTTTCCTACGGGAAGCGTGGAGACAGGATTCAGGCAGCTCAGCAAGGTGCTTTGGGAGAAGTGTGGGGGTATGAAGCCTTGGGAGAGAGTGGATGCACAAGGTGTTGAACTAGAGCTCCCACATTGTGCTTCAGCAGCATTTCTAACCAGACCAGGAGGAGGAAATGAAGGAGTGTTTGCTTTTTTTTTTTTTTTTTTAAACACGAAGAAATAAATAGCCTAAAAAATGACAGTTTCTAGTTTTATTGGCTGAAAAGTCAAAAAACTTACATAGGGAAGCCTTCCACCCCCTCTCTGATCCCAATCACATTTGTTTGACCAGGTTTTTTGGGTACTGGCATGCTGCTACAGTGTTTCTTTTTTAGGGAAAAAGAGGAGACTGTAGTCTGTCATATCTGAGGGAACTGGGTTAGAGACAAGAGACAGATGACAAGGGTGGTTGGGCATGGTGTTGGCAGGGTGTCAAGGGGAGCTGAGAGGGGGTGGGAACCATCTGCCTGGAGAAGGAGGTTGCTGAGATGGAGGTAAAGGGGGTGGCAGAAGGAGAACAAGTTTGTACTGCATTTCAGAAATACTTTTGGTTTAAGTTTGAGAGTAGGGTAAATGTGGACCCATTTGTAATCCACACATAGGGAAGTTACTAATGATGCTTAGTATGAGCTTATTTTCATTGAACAAGAGGTGGGTGAACTCACATTCAGGAAGCTGACATTTGCCTTGCCTCATAAGGGTATGGCAATATTTAATCAACCTGCAGGGAAGTGAATTTCAGCTACAAAAAAGCTTAAAGTGGGTGACTCATGCTCCTTCTAGGTATACATGCCAGAAGGTCTAATCATTGGAATCTGAATGGCAACAAAAGATTCCTTCACAAGTTTAAGTTATTCTTTACCTGCATGCATCATTCATCCCAGTATAAGCAGCTTCAGAGATAAAAGCATCAGGTGTGTCCATGTCTATAACCCGAAATGAGAAAGCTAGCAGAAATCAGATCTTTGAAAGTTTTCTGGCCTTATAAAATAATAAAGCATACATTCCTAGTTCGTACCAGCCTAGGTAACTGCTAAGCAAGGACCTCCAGCCAGGAAGCACTCAGAGAATACCAGCTATAACATAAGCTTGAGGAATGCAGAGTTATAGACCATGGAGGAACAAGAGCAATGTGAAGAGGAAACCAAATTCACAGCAGTAATTGATAAAGAAAGTGGCATTTTCTATGACTGTTCAAAATATTCAACTGAATAACAGTGTTCTCATATGAAACTGAGAAATTATTGTCAGGCAAAACAATAAAGCACCCTGGAGCCGCAGGACACTCAAGCACTATCAAAAAAATGACAGCTCTTGGTCATGGGCTTAGTAGTGTTGTGAGATGAGCCCAACTGAACCAGATGTCTCAGGTGGGTTTGTGAGAGCCTTTCCTACCTAATGAAAAAAAAAGGAAAAAATAAAAAATTTAAAGTTTTATAAGAACTTCACTTCTTACAGCAAGAACAATTGAAAATCACTGGGAAAAGCTAGAAAAGTAGAAGACAAAGTAAAAGGGGCTTATCAGCTACCTTCCCTCTACATCTTGGCAGAGCTGGTTCCAGCCTCCAGGATTTGCTTTGGTCAACTCAAAGACTTTCTCAGTCACAAAAAGTCTGTGAATCCCCCCTAATTCCAAGGAAGATTTTTGCCTCCATCCTCTGTCTTGTGCCCTTGCTATTCTCAGACTCTTTGCTGTAATGCTCGTACTGTCTTTCTCCTCTTATCACCTGCACCCTGGAAATGTCCCTTTTTGACCAGGCTCTGCTGTCCCCAAGGTGCGAAGCAATCTTCCTCCCTCCAGAGCTGCACTCAAGAAAATTATTCAGAGGGACATAACATACAGACCAAAACCAGTCCTATCACATACTGCCTCTTGCATGCTTGGGAATACAACTGCCTGTAAATTAGAAATTTTGGGGCTCACCTCTTTTCATACCCAAAGTTCCAGGCAGAAATATATGTTCATGAGCCATTAAATAATTATGGACACGTCTACTGTCCAGGCACTTCACAAAGCCTCTAAGACTGGACCTGTTCTGGATGTTGTGTCACTCATCTTCATGGATGAAATACACTGATAAAGACAGGTCTTTGGAGAAATTTTCTGAATGGAAATATAGCCATGGAAATATAGATTTGCTTATTTATCCTCCTCAGGATAAATGGATGGGGAGGATAGGAAAGATTGAGGTTCAACACTCTCAGTCTGTCTGGTTCACAGCCAAGCTCCTTGCACAACAGAGGTCTCTGATACAGGCAGGGTACAGACCTGAAGAGCTGTCTCCTGCAGGCCAAGCCAGAGTCATAGCTACTGGTAATGGAGTCTCAGTTTCTTCTCTCATTTCTGCCTCTCTAAAGAAAATGTCATTTTAAACAACCCACCTCTATGGTAAACTGTAGTTGTGAATACATTGTTTCATCAAAATGTTCAAAATTAACTGTACTTGTGAACTCAAAATCAGCATAACATTCACATATGTGCTGAAATCCTATTGAGGTCAAACTACTCACTACAGCCTACTCTGTTGTCATTATCTTAATATTTGCATTAAATAAAGATAGACTAAGGGTGACAAACTTGTATATACGGCAACTCATTTCTCCTGTTTCTGAATTCCATAAAACTCCTCCCCATTCAGAACTCAGGATTCATTCTTTTAAACAGACAGATCTATCACTTTCAACTGAAAAGAAAGACCAAGCAAGAACAATACAGGTGACAGATGTGCTATATCTCTTCTTCCTCACAGTAGTATTTTTCATATGATACGAGTTCAAATGTGTGTGTTTATTGTCCTATACACTAAATTGAATAACAAATATTTAGGTTATCTCAATATTAGAAGAATTAAGTTGGTTTATCAGAATCTGAAAATACTGAAGGGGGAAAATAACTGGAAATCTTATCAAATTCCCAAAACCCAAATAAATCTGAGAGAAAATCCATGAAAAGCTATCTTTGCTCTGCTGAGCATTCACAAGGATTCCAGCACACCTGCTGGATAAACCCATGTGGGATGGGACATCTGTGTGGAAAAGAGAAGCTAATTGTTGTCACAAAGGCAAATACAAAGTTTCCTTATGGGGATGAATCCAGGTATCCGGTACACAACCAACCACCCTGCAGTCAGGATGAGTGGAAAGTGACAGTACCCATGTCCAAAGTCCTGAAAATGTTTTGACACCTTATAGCACAATGGCCTGTTTCAACCACCATCAGAAAAGCCACTGAAGAGCAAGAGACATCTGAGGACTCCATCCCTGCCTGGGGCTCCTGCTTGCCTAGGGGGCCACCATATCCCCTCATTTGGACTGTTAATTGTTCAATACAGAAGGCTCCCACAGGAGTCCCAGTGGATACAAGGGCACATCTTTGAGTGAAGTGAGTGATCCAGAAATGGAAATGTGATCCATTAAATCATTTGATCAAAACTTGCAGAAACAAACACTTCCTCTCGCATAAAGGGAAACAATTAAAAAGGAAAAGATGAAATTTGTCTGGTAATTTGTTCTTAATTATTAATTCAACTAACTCTCAACAATTCCATTATTTAGTCTTCCTGTGTCCTATTAATCTGAACCTCTTTCCCCCACCTCCCGAGAAAACCAGTGCAAAAAAAGCAGAGGAATGATTAATTTTTTAGCATGAGACAGCCTGACCTTGTATTCCATTAAGCAGAGTGTTTCCATAGTTTCCATGTAATTTGTCATGGATGAGTTCACCTATGTACTAAACAAACTTTACATTACCAGATTTGTACGGAAAATAAAATCTGAATTGCTGCTGTTTAATGAAGATATAAAACCCAAAGTTAAACTTTAAAAAACAAACATTAATATTGTCTGTAGAAGGCCCAAACCCATTGCATTTTTAGGCCTGTCTCTGTGAACTTGCAAGGCTTTTCATCAAACAGACACTGCGGCATCCTTAGAATTTCTGAGGATCCGAATAAAGTAGAAACACCTTAGGACAAAGCCCAGATCCCCTGAAATCAATGGGATTGCATCAGATGGCTGGAGAAAACCAACAGAGGAACAGAGTAAAAGAAAATGTAGCAGAATGTTGTTTTACTCAAGTGAGATGATGCAAGGAGTCAGAGTGCTTGTTACCATTGTCTTTGCTTTAGCAATAGGGAGGACTGATCTGCTGAGCTGTGGTACACTGCACTTGATCCAGAGTGATCCAGAGGTGTAGCAGGAGGATTAGAAAGTGGCTTTGGCGTGTGTTTTTGTCGTGTGTTGGTTTTGGGGGGTTTTTTGTTGTTGTTGGTTTTTTTCCTCTCAGCTAAATGAAAACGAGAGAGGCTGGCAAAAGGGATAAAATATTAACTGAAAAACTTTTCACTCTCTTGGATGCTAGAAAGTTTTACATAATTTCCTAAAAATGTTTTTTTCTAAATCAGCTAAAAGTCTTAGCTGTGAAAAAATAAACAAGATAAATATTTTTATTCTAAAAAACCCAGCTATTTCTGGATGCCAGAGTCAATGCTTAGTTTAAGAGGAGTGTTAGGATTTTCTCCCCTAAATTTACTGCAGGAAAACAGTTCATAGTGAAATACAGCTAAACACAAACATGAGCAGAAGAAAAGTTTCTGTGCAACCAGTTTCACATATCCAGATGTTTTCTTCCCACATCTCTGTGTGTGAAACACATGAATGATCTTGCTTGAGCGACCTCCCAGAAAGTACCGAGGAGCACTGAGCGCATCTGGACTCCCAAATTTGGCAGTTTCAAAGAAAAGATTGGATCCTTTTTATAGAGATAACAGGACAACAGATTCGACCACCCTTTTTTAATGTACTGGTATCTGATTTAAAAGATAAAAGTATACCGCAGTCTTCAAACTCACCTCCAAGCTAGATAAAAACACCACTGAAACTAGTAGATTGAAAAGGAAGTATTTCTACATTGCAACAGTTCCTCTGGCAAGGTAAAATGTCTTTTCCATTGATTTCAAAAGGGTAACATCAACTTAATCAGACAAGGATTGGTACAGGGAATAATGCTGCAGGACCCCCAGGTAGGTGCTTAGTTGGAATTGCCTTATCAGGGAGTCAAGACCATTTGGAAAAGTCATAAGCAAGAAATTACTGTTGCTATGATTGGGAAAGAATAGGTGTGACTGCTTTGTTCTCTCAAATCTAAATGTAGGGACAAATAGTAGCTAATTTTCTGCTGTCCTTGAGAAATCAGGGCTTCCTCTACTAATTCATAGGCAAAGCCACTGCAACATCAATGTTTATTGGCACTCTTGAAAAAAATAAACCAACACAAAACTATCTGCAAAGAGCTAACTGTACAAAGTTGTATTAATGTGAAGAAAATTCCCACACCTGCGAATTGTAAAACTTTATCACCAGTTTTGATGTGATAAAGTTACACTGGTGAAATAAATCTGCCGCGTGACTGTGTGCATGTGCACACCTCTCTGTAACTTTGTTGAGGTTTTAGGTACTGCCTACCATGGTGGGGAAATGATTGATATCAGTGATGGTAACTCAATTCTATATCAGCATAGTATCGTCAATCTTCTGGCACTCTTAAAAAAAGCCTGAATAATGTTCTATTGATGCTTCTCCTTTCTGATGTTATTCATTATTGCTGCAGCTTCTTCCAAAATTGTAAAGATTTTTATTGTGTACAAAGTGAATTATGCTTTCATATCTTTTGCCTTACTGTTTTCCCAATTGCTTAGCAACAATTCTCCACACAGAAAAAAAACAGAGCACTTTCTCTTTTATGTTGTACATCAGCAGCGTCTCTGGTACAACAGTGACCTCAGCCAGCTTAACACCCAGGATGCATTTGGTTCATTATGTTAATCCTGATGTTCTGTAAAGAGTCTATATATGTTAATATTTAAGTATTGCCTTTCTGGATCTGTAACTGTTCTAGTCCTGGGGCTACAGCTTTATAAACACTACCTTCCACATTCAACATTTTAAATACTGCTACTGATTTCCAGTTTTTTCTTTTCAAGAGAAATGAGCCCAGTTCCAGAACTTGAGGTAGGTAACATCTGAATGGGGAAAGACAGACTGGGTGATGACCACGTACAAGAAGCATGGGGAGGAACCAGAGAAAATATCCCAATAAAGTGTGAAAATAATTTATAGCTTCTCAAAACAATACAAAGGGTCAAACTTTCATTAGGGAGGTATCAGCCCTACATCGCCAAGGAAAAAGTGCTACATTACCTAATATTATTTTCTGTCTTTAATTTTAATGAACACCAAGCTGCTATATTCAATGAAATGTGTTCCCAAATGGGATGGTTAAATAGGTTTACAGACTTATATTGGTTTTAGAGTGCACTGAGTCAGATGACTTCCAACAGAGGCTAGTGCAGCTCAATCAATCTTTAATATAATTCAGGAGATACACAATAAAAATACAGAAAATTCACATTGTGTACACACAAGCCAGCACACTGATGCATTGGTTTAAAGAGTTTGCTAGTAGCTGGAAATTATAACAGTACCCTGCTATGATATTTCGGTTTAGTGGAGAATTGTTCTACTCAGGTGACAAAGACCCTAAATTTTCATGCTGAAATCCCGTATCTACTGCCCTGACTCCTTAGTACCTATGTGCCACACTGCTTCAGTACACTCCTGTGCACTGGGTAAAATCCTAGAGAGATCTCCCCTATTATGGAGAAATCATAGAATCATAGTAGTTGGAAAAGACCTTAAGATCATCGAGTCCAACTGTTAACCTATCACTACCAATCCCAGCTCTAAACCATGTCCCTAAGCACTTAATCTACTTGTCTTTTAAATACTGTCAGGAATGGTGACTCCATCACTTCCCTGGGCAGCCCAGTTCCAATGTCTGACTACCCCTTCTGTGAAGAAATTTTTCCTAATATCTAACCTAAGCCTCCTTCAGTGAAATGAAGCCATTTCACTGAAAACCTATAACCCTGTTCAAAGCAGGTGAGGTCCTAAAAGGTTGGGTGCATTACTAAGGAGCCCACTTTTCCAGTTTATAAAACCCTTTCATTTAACATTTTGATGACAGCTATCTCATCCCTGCTAAATTAGCATGGTGGTGCCTTCCCACTGTCTGAGAGGCAGCATTTAAACAGTTTTTAGGAATGATTCCATTTTCCAGATGAGCTGCTACTGGCTCCCTTTGTCCATTTCCACAACTTACATTTTACATTTCCAGGTGCATTTAATTTGTTCTTGTAAAATGGAACTTGCCAAGAAAAAGTGAATGCCCTAATAAGCCAGTGGATTTGGGCATCCTTACAGGGAGGTCTGAATATTGTCTGTGCAGGATGGATACTGAGGACCTAGAATGATAAAGTTCTTTAAGCCAATGCAAGATTTTCAGATCCCTCACAGCTTATTTTAAAGAGTAGAACCCATATTTCTTTACCTTGAAATTTGAGCTGATCTCCTCCTAATGTGTTTGATGCACTTAGTGCTTCCAGAGTACATTATATGCATTGTGCCATGGTGTAAAAGGTAGGTGAACAATAATTGTAAGGCATTCTGGTAAACACAAGATGTACAGCAAGACTCCAGGGCATAATTAATTGACAATAATCAGCCCTACTAGCATTGCTTTAGTGCAAGGACTGAGATGTTCCTCTCCTGCCTTTAGGATGAGTGTTATTAGTCATATTTACAGGGTAACACCTGCTTCAATTTTGCAAAGTGAAACATCTATCAAGAACTAACTCTGCTATTCTACACAATTCAGCTCTAGGACACTTGATAAAAGGTTGGGCAGAGGATTAGCTCTGGGATATCCTGTGCTCTGAAGCCCTAAGTAAGAAACACCCTCAGGTTCCACCTCTTCAGAAATGGGACAGAAAACATATTGTTTCTGGGAGCCAGAATCCAGGTTTTCCCCTTGTTCATGCACAGAGCATCACTGACTGCCGCAGTGAGAAAGACCAGCCAAGAATTTACCTGTCTCTGCTCAAGGCTCACCCATTCAAGAGCAGGGAGAGCAGAGAACAGCGGTGGCAGATAGAAACTGTGCTCTATTCTACAGCCAAAGACCACGCAGACATGGAAACAGATGTGGGCAGTCCAGGAGAAGTGTCTTCAGCATGGTAGCTCTGTTCTCTGCATGACAAAAGACTCCTGATGAGAACTGTGGAAGAACCTTATTTGTGTCAAGAGAACCAGACACTGGTGGAGATTAGTACAAATCACAGCTCGGCTGTGGATGGGCTGCACAACCTCACATAAATTATCTGGATCTGACATGGATCTCAGCTTCCCTGGCTGAGATAGAGATAATTAGAGAGAGAAAATAGAGATAATTACCCCACTTCTCTTCCTTTCAGAACTTAGCAAGGCTGAAGTCCAGTGAAGGCTACAAGGTGCTACTAGGCAAATGAGGACCACAGAAGCCTCTAGACAGATGGACCTCTTAACACCTTACACAGCAAGCAAAAGCATTTGCAAGTACACTCAGTGCAGTTAGCCTCTGTCTATTCTGCCCATTCTTGTGTCTGGTAAGGTGTCTACATATTTATGGAAAGGTATCTGACTCTGAAGGATACCTTCCAAAAGCACAGCAAGCAAGTCTGGGTGCAAATAGCTCTGCCCTATAGCAAAGGCATTTCTAAATTAAACAGACATCCCTGCACACCTCATGTACAAGGTAAAATAGCATCCTATGCAAACAGTTCATATTAGCTAAACTTTTTCCACATTTGCCAGTGCAGGTAAAGGCCAGAAGAACTTATTTCAATAGCTTGCTTCAGTGCTGTAACAGTCTTTCAGATCAAAAGCTGAAAGAACCACCACCCCAGGCACATACTACACAGCAGCATTTAAGCAGCAATGTAAAAGCCAATATCCTTATTTGCAAAGCAATCACAGCTAAGGAAAGTATACCTGAAGGGTATGGGCAAGGCAATATGGGAAGATGAATTATTCCCCAAAGGGATGTTGCATTCCACGCATATTACTTTTACACAGAGTTGATTACATTCAGTACCATGCAAGGAGGTTGGCAAAGAGTACTTCAATGGCTGTTATTAGTGCTGATTTACAGGAAATCTAAAGTAATTTTTTAAGTATTACAGGTTGGAAGGAGAAGTTAAAGTGCAACAATGTGTACACAAAAATAGATTTAAAACAAACAAACAAGCAAACATTTTGAGTTTCTAACTGCAGCTTCCCCTTGAATTGATTCACCTGATAAACAACTTGGTTTTTGCTGCCTTCAATAATTCTTCCCTGCTTTTGATCGCTCCTCTGTGTAGTGCAATGAGTCTGTGTTGATTCACAGAATCACAGAATTGTGGGGGCTGGAAGGGACCTCAGGAGATCATCTAACCCAAACCCCCTGCCAAAGCAGGTTCATCTAGAGTGGGTTGCACAGGAAAGTGTCCAGGTTTTGAACATCTCCAGTGATGGAGACTCCACAACTTCTCTGGGCAGCCTGTCCCAGTGCTCTGTCACCCTCACAGTAAAGAAGTTTTTCCTTAGGTTTGTCTGGAACTTCTGGTGTTCCAGTTTTTGCCCGTTGGTCCTTGTCCTGTCACTGGGTACTGCTGAAAAAAGCCCAGCCCCATCCATTTGGCCCCTGCACTTCGGGTATTTATAAATATTAATAAGGTCCCCTCTCAGTCTTCTCCAGGCTGAAGAGTCCGAGCTCTCTCAGCTTTTCCTCATACGGGAGATGCTCCAGGTCCCTCATCATCTTTGGGGCCTCTGCTGGACTCTCTCCAGAAGATCGCTGTCCCTCTTGAACTGGGGAACCCAGAACTGGATGCAGTATTCCAGATGTGGCCTCACCAGGGCAGAGTAGAGGGGGAGGAGAACCTCCCTTGACCTGTTGGTCACACTCTTTTTAATGGACCCCAGGATACTGTTGGCCTTCCTGACCACAAGGGCACACTGCTGGCTCACGGCCAGCCTGCTGTCCACCAGCACACCCAGGTCCTTTTCCACAGAGTTCATCTCCAGCAGGTCAGCCCCTAACCTGTACTTGTATTCCTTACGGATGAACTGATCAACCATTGCATATGTACTAGGTTAGGGTTATGCCTAGTCCTTTCTTCTTCAACCCAAGGCACCTCTACCTTCTTTAATGTTTCTTCAGCACAATAAACAAACCTTGACTTCTTACAGACTAAAAGATGGTTAGCGGAAGAACAAGCACAGAAAAAAACCATACCCAACAAATATTTCAAGTACTGAAGAACCACTCACTCACCTTGAAATGCAGAGTCCTTCAGGACATGCCAGGCTCCCCACACACAACATCCCACAGGTTTAACAGAAAGAGGGGAGGTTTGCATCAAACTGCTCAGAGGAAACATACCGAGGCAACTCTGAAGGCATATTGAGACAGCAGAACACAGTGTGTCACTGGCAAGATCTCCTCACCCTTTGAGCCATTGGGCCACAAGGCAGCTCTGGGCTGGAAGCAGTGTAAAGACTATAGTAAATTACTACTACAGCACTAACAAGTCATATGTCTCAGCTGGGCTTCCTAGTCTGAGCAGGACTCCCATTAACTCAGGTAGGTGATCATTGAATAGAGAATAAGGCACTGCCAGTTGTGAATATGAGGTATGATTTGGTTGCACCTAGGTGTATCTACAGACTCTTGATTACCCAGGGTGGGTCACCTAAACTCTATTTGAGACACCATCAAAAATCTTGCTGAAGGATTTTTATGGTTATGGTTTTACAACCGCCTTTGGTCCATAACATCTTCAGGCATATGCTGACCACAGGGATGCAATACCTAGAGTGCTAACTCAGTGAGGAGATGTACTACCTATTTTAGTAAAGCTTTGCAGTGTAACCACAGTTCGTCACACAAGGATTACATCTCTGCGGGGATCAAGCCTGACTCTGCTTCGGTAAGAAAAACTGAGAATGTGAAACAATAGAAAAGATATTGCTAACCTGAAGAGCTGCCTCTAGATTTTGGGGGACAGGAGAGAGGATGGACAAACATAGGGGAGCTATTAAGATATACCCTGTCCTAGCAGGACTTTGGATAGTTTATGTTTTAGCCTAGCGTGAGGGAGGAGGAAGGAAATCCATAGTTATCGTCCTGATTTCTTGTTGCTGACTGTACATTACTGTCAGTACTTCAGCTGGGTGAGTCATTCAGAAGAAATCAGTAGTTTTACATTGTTGACCCATTTCCATTTCACAAATCATTTCCAACAGGATATTTTTTTTTTTACAGTTACACTTCTGCAACAGTCTCTCTCAACTTCTGTCAGGGTGAAGGCTGTTTATGAATTATGTATTGTTCAGTACACATACAGTGTACTGATTTGTCACCAAATCTAGAAGGTGATGTGGAGGTTCATGGGTCAACTATGAAATGAAAAGCAAGTCAAATTTCTTTTGCTATCTTTTACTTAAATGAGTTTACATAAGACTCTCAGATACTTTCCTGCTTTCATTAAAAAAACTCATCTCTCAGATGAGTATATGTAAAAAAGTATCTCTCAGATACTTTCCTGCTTTCATTAAAAAATTTTTTAACCAAAAGGTCTGGTTTATCAGTAAATGTAGAAAATTAATTAAAAAGATTGTAGAAACCCCAAGGGCAGGCTCTAAGCCATAGTTGCTGAAATATGCCTTTGTGTGGATTTCTGTTCTGCATGCAATTGGTGGTCCTTCTCAATCAGCTTTTTTTTTTATTTTAGAAATAAAAATACATGCCAATAATTCTACATCTGATTTTATATTAGTTTCCAAAATATCTGAGTAATTTTCCAACAATACTGAAAATAAACACATCTCACAAGCCTTTAGTCTTTATAACCTATTAAGGGTACGGCCATCAATTTCAACACTTATTTGGTACTTATTTACCATGTTGCTATCATAATCATAAAATGTGATTGATGTACCTTCATCCACTGTGTCTTTTAGACAGGTTTATTGGCTGAACTACAAATGCTCAAACTCAAAGACTATGTTCCTTTTACAGAGGAATATTTTATCAGCACAGGTTTCAAAATGAAAAATCTATCACAATTCCATTTCTGATCTGAATATGGCTTTAGAATTGGCCTTCAGACAAAACTTCTATAGCAGTGTGTGTGCACCAAGTGTCGCATCTCAAACTTGTTACATGCTTATCCCTTCTAAGAATCTATCATTTAAGTATTTATTTATTTATTTATTTATTTATTACAGAAGGGTCAAAAGTCAGGAATAATCTTTCACAAACTGTTTTATTTATTTTACTCTTGGCAATACAATAGATCATGTATCCAGTTTTTATTGCATATGTAAATATAACTGTATGAGATAATTTGCAGATTCAAAGCAGAATAGCAGAATAATTATGATGATAAAATAATGTTGGGAAAGGCATTTATCAAAGCCAGTTTATTGCTCAAATTATCAGCAAGCAATTTGAATTTGGACTAAAGCAATAGTGGTCTAACTGTTTATGCTAATAGTTATGCCCTGGTTTTATTACCATTCATGTAAATGGCAAAGTTTCCACAGAGAGTAACTGGGAGCAGAACTAAACCTGACCTTAGTTTCTAAAAACATAGGTCTCCTCATGTACAGAAGATTACCACCTAAAAACTGCAAAAATAAAAAGGTTGGGGTTTGGTAGTTTCATTTGTTGTTTGTTCCCAACCCCCCCCCTCCCGCCGAGGAGGACAAGGGTTGATTTCAATTAACCAGATGAAAATCTGAAGTTATCCTTTCCCTTCTTACAGAGGCAAAAACAAATGTTCCCAGTGTTTTGGGGTTGAATGTTGATAAATTCAAGACTAACATGTAGCAAATTAACACTGTACAAGTTACAAGTGATCTTAGTTTTCACTTTCAGAGAAGCCAGTGTGAAGTTTAGCATGAAATTAGCCCACAGAAGTACAATTTCAGTTCAGAGCAATCACCAGTCAGTCTGTGGACTGAGAAGGTCAATTGCCTTTGATCCTGTTCAGCTGGGAGATGAGCGGGAGCAGCAGAAGCCGGGGTACCAGGCAGAGGAGGATGTCATGATGTGATGGGGACATGAGAATTTCAGCAAGTCTCATGTGGAGGATGAAAGGAGGAATTTTCCATCCAACAGGAGCTGGGAGAAAAAGCAAAAGCAGCACTGTGTGGACTGACAGGAGGAAGAGCACTTCTGAACTGCAAGAGGGACTGGAAAAATTACTTCACCTGTGATGACATGAGACTGGGCTCAAAGATGCACAGTCCAAAATTCTCTCTTTTAAACCCCTGGCAGACTCCCCAGGAAGCGTGAGACAGTCTAGGTCTTAAAACTTCAATGTGACTGTCCCTAAACAGGGACCAGCTCTGCCACCAGAAAAAGATGGTGTTGCCAGAGGGATTGCAGAAGCACTTTCCCATTTCACTTTAGCTGGGAATCTGGACACAAATGCCATTAGTTTATGCCAAAGAAAACCAACCTAGTCTGCTGATCAAAGGTTTAGCGACTAGAACTCAATTTGAATCTCGCCTTCATATTTTTAGTGGCCAATGGGTGCTACCAAAAGGATCAGAAGAGGCCAGAGGAGAACTAACCACTGATTATTAAATTAGAGAGAATACTTAATATATTTCAATCTCTTCAGTTATTGCTGAGCAGAAGCATGCAGACAAATGCACATCTTTCATTAAAAACACTGCGCCAAAGTGAAGCTTGATCTATTATTCAATCAATGCTCTTTTGAAGCAAATGGTCATTTTACATCAAAACCTTTTTCTTTTTTGTTTTCTTTTTAATGCCATGTCTACTGAGGGGGCAGGGGCACTAAATATCCCTGGACAGCATTCATCCAATTGCAATGAGAAAGCAGGGAAAGGAAAGGAACAGTCTATTTATAAAGCTGTAGAAGACACGCTAGTGGAACCTTTTGCACTTTCTGTAGGTGCAGACAGATAAAAGGGCTTTGTTTAAATTTATTTTTTGGACAAGACCACAAGGAAGTTATTTATGCTTCTGGCTACATTGGAAGTCCATTTTTACTGTCAATAGAGGCCTCACAGGTATATCTGCCTGCACCTTTATGCAAGGAGAAGAGAAAAGCTGCAGGAAGTAAACAGAGCCAGAGACCCTGACAGCATAGAGACTGAGCAGGGAGCGCTGACAAGAGAAATCAATAAAGAGTTTGCAGGTGTCTGTAAGACAAAGGCTACTGCAAAACAAGTCTCTGTTGGAAAGGAAAAGCATCTGGCACATGGATGCCTATTAAAAGAAATAGTCTGGCAATAGTGTAAACTGAAAGTTGGTCCTTTGAATGCAAAGAGCTCTCAGGGCACTGCCCGTGATGGTGAAGATGGTGGAGTGGGATGAAAAGCAAAGCAGCTTTACGTGGGAGAAGAGCTCCCTGCCTATGGAAAGGAGAGATGGCATCAGTGAGAGACGCATGTGAGCAAAGGCAGGAAAGCAGGAGACAAAACAGAAGGCAGCTTTGCAAAAATAGCTGCCAGCCAGAGAGGATGGACTGGCAGGGAAATGTGTGTGCGCACATGAGGTGGGGGGCTGCATGGAGTGACAGCATAGCAGTAGTTTCTGCAGACAAATCATTTTGGAAGGTGATTAATGTGTGTATCCCAACCAGCTGTCTCAAAACTGAGGAGTTTCAGGCTCTTCCTTTAGAGAGACCAAGAACAGCAGTTTACATCAGACCCTGTCCTAGAATAGTCCAGGCAGCAGCATAAGACTTGCAGTCATTAGTCAGGAAAATGCCTCCTCTTTACGATCCAGAGCTGACACCAGCAGAGAACAAAGCTAGGTTAGGAACTGAAGCACTGTCCACCAAAGTCAGTGGGGAACAACATAGGGACTTCAGCTGGTTTTGTATCAGCCATTTATAAAGGACAGAACATACTGGGATACTGGGAAGTGGGACACAGGATTCAACAGTGCTAGTTAAAGGACAGACACAGAAGTATCTGGCAGAAAAAAAATGCTTAATACACATAATTTTGGAGGTTATCTGTGCATGTGGTGTTTGGCTCACTCCACACAGAGCATCAGAGTGGTAACAGCACACAGAGCAGACTGTCCATTCCCCATCTTGGCAGGTTTCTGATCACAGAATGGCTGAGGCTGGAAGGGACCTCTGGAGATGGTCTAGTCGAAACCCCTGGTGAAAGCGTGGCTAGGGAGACCGAGTTGCTCAGGTCTGTGTCCAGTCAAGTTTTGAGTAGCTCCAAGGATGGAGACTTCACCACCTCTGTGGACTACCTGTTTTACTCTTTGACCACATTCAGAGTAAAAAAATAAATATTTTTTTTTTCATACATTTAAAGAGTGTTTCCTGCTCATTTGTGCCTATAGTGCAAGGTTTAAAAATACATTCACGTAAGGATGGTCCATCTTGGCCCGTGATACATTGACCATCTTCCCTTCCTCAGGATGGCAGAAGGAACAGTTGAACAAATGCAAACCCATGTGTTCCCATTAGGAAAGGCTTAATACTCAGCTAAGAAAACAGAAGCTCCTTATGGCCAAACCACACCGTTGATTTTGAAAGTAACATGAGACAAGGAGAGACCTCTCTCCACCTCTCTTGAGGGAGGATCAGCTGTGCACAGCCGTTTCTGAGCAACTGTATTGGGTTTTCGTGGCAAGGTTTTGGT
>NW_010334192.1:0-731 GCF_000700745.2 Antrostomus carolinensis
CTTCTGCTCTATGTTTTCTAGGTGGGCAAAGGGACATAGATATTCATCTCTCAGTTCAAGAGGAGTCAGTGGAATTCCAAATCTGTTTATCTTAGAAGTGAATAGATCATGGAGCACCAGAAATCAGCATAGCCTGGCTTACAGACAGCATTACTGTGGCTTTTGCAGGCCCATCAGGGTTGGTCTGATGGTGCCATCAGAGCCTGCACAGCCAGAGCTACCCCTGGGCAGTACCCTGGGGCTGGCAGGAGTCTGCAGGGGAGCTGATGGGCTCTGGGAGCACTGACAGGGAGGAGACCTGGGCACAGAGAAACAGCTGCAGTCAGCAGAGCCATGGGCAAGGGGTGGGGGAAACTGCAAGGAAGCCCTGGGGGAGGCTGCCTTCAGGCAGCTCTCTTTTGGTCCTTCCCTGGAGAAGTCCTTGAATCCACCTTCAACGCAGCACAAATGAATGTTCCGGGAAGCTGTGTAATGGATTGATGGACACTGCAGCTCTCCTGGCTGTGCACTGAGCCACAGAGTGTTGAGCCCTTTTCCCTCTTCCATCTCAATCTCTTCATGTTTTCTGTCATAAATATGAGCATTTTTACCCCTAAAAATAAAAACCACAAACAAAATACTTATAAGGACGTGCTAAGCCTCTCTTCTGCAGTCCACAGTCTTCTGAGTCGCTACTGCAAATAATGAAATTTTCCATTTCAGGTGGGTTACATCTGACATCCCCTGTGAAT
>NW_010334193.1:0-7981 GCF_000700745.2 Antrostomus carolinensis
ATCGGGGACCACTGTGCTCAGAGTGGGGTAAACAGGAAGGAAAGTGCAAGTGGGAGAGGGGTGAAGAGAGCAGTGATAGAAAAGAGTCAGCAAAGAGACGTGTGACAGGCGAGGCCTGGTGCACCACTGGTTTTGTCACACCTGGATTTAATGGTTACCTGACCATAGAAGGGACGTAGCTGGCATTGACAATCAGCATTGCCCTTCAGTGCTCTGCTCAAGAAACACACGCACTTGTTGCAGCAATTAACAGCAGCAACCTTCCTGCTTTTCTTCAGATATGGCCCCGTATTATGAAGCGCTCTGCAAGTCTCTGGAGTGGCAGATAGACACGGACCTCCTGAACAAAATGAAGAAAGCTAACGAGGAGGAACTGAAACGTCTGGACAATGAATTAGAGGATGCGGAAAAGATCCTGGGGGAGAGTGAAATCCGGGATGCGATGATGGCCAAAGCTGAGTACCTGTGCAGGATTGGGGACAAGGTGGGTTATGGGCTCATACTGAAAACACTGCTTTGTAATCCTCCGAGCCAGGCGGGTTACAGTGAGTGCTGCTCATCCGGGGAAAGCTGTGTGATGTGCAGTGTGTTTTCTCCAAGGCACAACTCAGACATGGGCAAGAAATAGGGGAGGGTGTTAGTGGGTGAAATAGGAGGGTGGTGTTACGGAAATTTCAGTTATATAGGGAAAAAAAACAAGCAGGCCTTAATTTTTTTTTTATTGAAAAGGGAAAAAGTTATTTGCAGATGTTATTTTTCACCTACCTTGTGTCTTTAAATTTTCCTAAACTACTGACAAAGTGCAACTTAATTTCAAGGTCCAGTGTTGATTTTCATAGACCTTGGATTTACGAGATCTATGAGAAATGGCTCATTTAACTTGATTTAAACTCGGGTTCTTTATCATTATATATTCTGAATAATCTTAAAGCTCTGTGGGAAGTTGACAGGGCCATGTCTGTCGGTGGAAGACAACGTGTGTACTTACGCCAGACGTTTTGCAGATGTTCTAGGTGCTTTTAACATTCTCACAGCAGAAAATACTCTCTTGTTAGGAGGGAGCTCTGACTGCATTCCGCAAGACTTACGACAAAACTGTGGCGCTGGGACATCGTCTGGATATCGTGTTCTATCTTCTAAGGATTGGCCTGTTTTACATGGATAACGACCTCATCACACGGAACATTGAGAAGGCCAAAAGGTAACAACAGTGCTTGTGTTGTTGGAGTGTGCTGAAGCCCTTCTGAGACAAACTGTAACCAGAGAAATGATAAATACCTGTTGTCAAGAAGTGACTGAGGCTGGTGGTGAGATGGAATCACAGAGGGATGGGTGGGTGTTAGCTTGGCCCAGACAGCTTCCTGTTCCTGGAGTTTTTATGAGGGGGAAGAGAAAAGAAAGGTTAATATTTAGTGTCAGCTGTTTTCTAGCACTGCCTTGATTTTAATTTGTAGCCCATCCACCACTCCCACTTTTCTGTTCTGTACCTGTTAGAGCACTAATAATTTCAGGTGAGATTAGACTGTAGGATAAAGAGCAGTCCAGGATTGTCAGCTGAATCCAGCTGCTGCCAGTGCCACCAGCCAGCTCTGTGAAGTGCCAGCTTTTCCTCCAGAAGCAAGAGCCCCGTGTCAGCGCGGTGTGCTCTGGTCCTTCCCTCGTTTCCACTGCCAGCTTCAGTGTCTCCACGCTCCCAGCATTTTGAACCTCAGTGGTTCCTGAAGCAACCTTTGGTTCCCAGTCTCTTTGTTGGTGCCATGAGACACCAAGGCAGAGGGTTTTCCCAGTTACCATGTTCCTTGGGTGATGACTTTTTGTGTTGCCTTGTTAGCAGGTTTTTTCTCAGCCTGCAGTCCTGCTTATAGCCACATCAGTTTTGTGTTCATATGATTCTTGGAAAGTGGCAACTTTAACTTTTTTTTCTATGCTGAGAGTTGGATGGCTTTGATTTCAGCAGCACAGGCAGTGGAAATACCTTGCCACAGCCGAGGCTGATGGTAATATTCACCTGCACATCTCAAAAGACTTGTCACAACTTTAGAGCCTCTAAACTTCTCCTTCCAGTTGAAACTCACTCTGTCTGAAAGCGCTGGCCTCTCCTGCCCCAAGGAGGCCACTTTCCTACCCCTGACAGGTGTACAAAGCCTGGACTCTCTCAACAAGCTGTAACTATAACAAGTTATTTGTTCTCTAATCACATGGTGCCAGTTGATTTACTGAACTTGTTTCATTTACCTTACGACAGAACACATTTACATGAGGGAATGTTTCTTTTTGTTCTGTTTTAAGTCTAATAGAAGAAGGAGGAGACTGGGACAGGAGAAATCGTCTCAAAGTGTACCAGGGCCTTTACTGTGTAGCTATTCGAGATTTCAAACAAGCAGCAGAGCTTTTCCTTGATACAGTTTCCACGTTTACATCCTATGAACTCATGGATTACAAAACGTTTGTGACTTACACGGTCTATGTCAGCATGATTGCGTTAGACCGGCCCGACCTTAGGGAAAAGGTAAGGAAAGCAGGTGAAAACACCAGCTCAAACAGACACAGCCTTTCTTTAACCTGTTTATCTCCAGGCTGAAAGTGATGGTATTTAAACACGTTGTTTGTTTGCTTTCAGGTTATTAAAGGAGCAGAGATCCTGGAAGTGTTACACAGTTTGCCAGCTGTACGACAGTATCTCTTTTCTCTGTACGAATGCCGTTACGCAGCCTTTTTCCAGTCCTTAGGTAAGGCTGTGTTTCTTCCTACAACACTATTTCAGGTGCTACAGTTATTTATTTCAGGTCACACACAACTTCTGTGGTGTAGCTGCAGTCTAGAACTAGAGTTATGCAGGGGGGAAAAAAAGAAGTTATTTTTTGTTTGTATTTTTTTCTTTTTAAACAGCAACATAAAATTTGCTGCTGGTTTGGTTTTTCAAACAAACAAAAAATTTCATATACAGTGGAGCCTTATGAAAGGTCACATACAATTAGGTGGAAAAGCATTTTGAAAATGGCTATGGAGCACCATCTTACCTGAAAAGCCAGGTCAGATGGGAAAGCTTTGGAAGGTTTTATCTTTGAAAGAAGTTATAGGACTTGTAGTCTAAAGGCCTTGAAATCTCAACCTGTAACAGAAATGACATGGGAAGTTTGTGTTGTTATTACCATTGGCTTATTACCATTTCAAAGATTTTCAGAAACCTGCCATTCTTGCCAATTCTTAGACTGCTTGTTTTCCTTCTGTGAGATTTAGAATACAAGCAAGTAAGATATTTAGAAAAAGCAAAAATTCCTTTATTGTGTGGAAGACTAGGCCTGATGGGACTGAAAGCTAAAGGCTGGCCTTATCACTAGCTGAGAACTACAACTGTCAGGAGAAAAAGTCACTTCAGTGCCTGCAAATCCTGGTAACTAATTAAAGAGCTAGTACCAGCAAGTTAATGTATTTCCTTACCCAGCTTTGGGTAACAACCTTTCCTCACATAGTCAGGTAGCAAGGACTGCTTGTTTCCCCGCACCACCGCGCTCCTGTGTGACAGCACTTACCTGTAGTGAGGTGGTGCCCTTGTAGTAGAGGGGAGACAACCTCACCCCCTGATGGAAGGACTCTCTGCTGACAAACAGGGGCATTAGCTTTGCCACAATATTGTTTGCATGTTGTTACTGCTTCTGGTTCTAGAACTGAGAAAGATTATAAAAGTTTACATCTCTTTAGTCGAGATACTTTTCATTTCACATCCTGAAGTTTGCACAGATACCGTGTAGTTATGTTCACACTGATTACTTATTAACTGGTGTTATGTGATTTCTTTACATAACTGATATTTTACATTTCTTAGAGATTACTGACTCATAGTCTTCTTTCTTTTTTTTCCCCTCTTTTTAGCTATTGTAGAGCAAGAGATGAAAAAAGACTGGCTGTTTGCACCTCACTATCGATACTACGTACGGGAAATGAGAATTCATGCGTACAGCCAGCTCCTAGAGTCTTACCGGTCCTTGACATTAGGGTACATGGCAGAAGCATTTGGAGTCAGTGTAGAATTCATAGATCAGTAAGTTATTTGGCTTTTAAGTTAATAAAGATCTCACTTTACACCTTTTAATTATTTATAACGATGAATAAAAATCTTTGTTCTACTTTGATTCTAAACATGCCAAGTTATGTTTCTATGGAAGAGCTTGGCTAAATTTAAGTGAAGCTTATATTTCAGTAAAGAAAATAATTTGATTGCAATCTCTCATGACAACTTTTCCAGTATTTCTTTCACTCTAATGCCGTATGAGATGTTAGCCTTTTATTAATAACTTTGTTCTTTATACTGCTGTATCTGTTGATCTCCATGCACTATGAAACTTAAGATTTTAGAGAATGACTTAGTTCACAACTATGTGAAAACTGAACTGTTCCAGCTTTGGGGATCCACACTTAAGTACCCTATAAGTAATCTCCTTATTTAGTTGTATTTGCTTTCTGGTGTGTGGACAGGATATGATGATTTTTACTTAAATCAAACATACACTGCAGTCTCAATTGCAATTCTTTTCTAGTGTAACAGATTTAGATCATGATGAGAACCAACACCAAGTGAGAAACTGACTTTTGCTCTATGTACATGAAATGCTTTGTTTCAGATGCCTTCACAAGAGTCATTCTTCTTTCACAGAGAAATTTCAGATTTTCTATCAGAGAAGTGTTACAGAACTACGAATACTGCTTGAAATATTCAGATATTAATTAATAGGTGTTTCCAGAGAAAGCAAGTACCATTCAATTCAAAGACAGATGTTTTAAAGTCATACTAGTTCTTATGCTTCCCAAGTAATTTATTACTAGTTGCAACTTGGCTTCCTGTTGATCAGAGGAATATTTTCTTATACCATCAGTAATGTGCTGTAGACCACCAGCTGTTTAAGCAAAATAATAATTTTTAAAAAGCAGCATATTTAGAGACTTTTCTAATGCACTAAGAGACTTTTCTAATGAATTGACTGGCACGAAGATATTTACATCCAGATAAATTCCAAATAGGCACACTACATAACTGCTGCCTTTGAATTTGAGAGTAGTTGATGCTAAGCCATGTGATAAATTTCACAAACTCAAGTGCCACACTTTGACCTGAGGAGAAAGAGCTCAGACACTTTGTATTCAGATTGCTGGAGTGATTATTCTCGTGTGAAATGTCCGAGCTTTAACGGGATGAGGATGCATAAGATACCTTATGAAAATATATAGGCTGTTGCTTCAGAAATACAGTGTGGTGACAGCGTTGGTTTGGAATCACAGGTCTGTGAGGTCTGCAAGTCTTTGGTGAAACATGATTTTAACCAACTTTTTTCTCTCTTTACGCAGGGAGCTTTCAAGATTTATTGCAGCTGGGCGATTACACTGCAAAATAGACAAAGTAAATGAGATTGTAGAAACTAACAGGTATGCTATCAATTCCTATAAATTGTTTTTGACAGCCCAGTTGAAATGATACATTTTGATGACACTTACTACAGAAATATAAGTGGCTTGGTGTAAAACATATTCTCACTTCTAAACCTTTTTTTTTCTTCCCCCACAACTCCTAGGCCTGATAGCAAGAATTGGCAGTACCAAGAAACCATCAAGAAAGGAGATTTGCTGCTAAACAGAGTTCAGAAACTTTCCAGAGTAATTAATATGTAATTTTTTTAATGCAAGGGAATGCAAAATTTAGATGTTTAAAACATTTTGGAAGTAACCTATAAATATATTGTATAACTTGGTATACTGTAGGTAAAAAAAAAAATTACTAGCAAGAGAGGTAGTGTTTTTACTTTCCACTTCATTATGTAAACAACGTTCTGATTTGCTGTATGGATCCTGGTTCATTTATTAAATGTATGATACAGTTGGTGATCTCTTGTAACACACTTTGTTCCATTACTTGTCTGTATATACAATGTTCAATATTTAAGAGCAAAGCAAGCTCAAGATCTCTGAACAGAGAGAACTAAGGGCGATTCTCTGCCTGCTCTTTTAAGACTTCTCTATTTGAATCAAAGGTGAAAAGAATCAGTTACAAAACAGTAAAGTAGCCAAAACTGTTAGTTGAGACTGTGCACTGTCCAGACAGGATTTGTTATGAGAGTATTTACAGCTTAAGGGAGAAGGAAAAAGGATGAAAATCAGTTGGTGGTAAAGCAATAATATAACCACAGAAGCTGTGAGGACTGTAACTTTGGGAACATCTTGAACTGCAGTAGCCTGTCCCTTAAAATGACATTTTTGCCAGCTGTTTAAAAAAAAAAAAAAGCCCATTAGCAAAGCATTTCATTTCAAGTTACTCCCTCTGTTTGCAGAAGTCAGAATGATGGCAGAACAGTGGAAGATGGCACTGCAGTCTGACACCACTGATCAAATACTGTTGGGGGTTACGATTTCTTTCTTCACAGCTGCTGAGGAGTAAGTGTTTCAGGCAGGCTGCTGCCATACTGATGACACATGGTTTCTGGCCGTAGCAGAGCCTATGGCAGCAGCTGTTTACCCTGCTCCCTTGGCTTGGGGTTTCTTTTTTCCTCCCAAAGAAATCTGTGACTTAGTTCTGTTGGCTGTTTGATGCCACTGCACTTAGCAACAGAATCCACTTACTGTCTGTATTCATTGCGACTTTAATGCTTGAACTAACACCAACAGGTAGATGTACCCACAGAAGGATCCTGACATTTGGAAGCTACTTTGCAGCAGCTGGGACAGTGTGGAATTTCACATGCTCACTCCTCTTGCTGGGAGATCGCTGAGGATCTCCTGTTTTTGAATTGCTGCCACCTGCCTGAGGTTGGACTTCTCAGCCAAAATGTTGAGGGTCCATTTAATATTCTCTGTTGAACTGTTCCAAAACCTAAACTATGACCTAAAGATTTTTGGTTTTCTTTTACTACTTACTAAAAGCTGTTCTGGTTTTGGGTTGCCTTTTTTTTTCCCCCCCTGCCCAAGAAGTAGCTATTTAGCTAGAGTGTAAAGATTTCAATTGCACACAGTACTAATTGGAAGAAACTTCTGATCTTCACTTTCTTCAGAATAGTGGGAGTAACCAAAGAGAACTCTAGAGTTTGTTTACCACATGGTCAGCTGATGAGTCTACATTTTGTGTGTTCACACATGTATCACTTATAAAGTTTAAATTAATTTAGGACAACATTCAGACTTTTCAGAGCTGCAACAGTGTCTCAGATAAAGCAGAACTAACTAGGAAGACTTTAGTTCTGGCTGCCTTTTGTCTTTCCCACCTTCCATACATGCAAATGTTAAGTGTATCAGGTGGCCATACTACAGATGGTCTGGGCCGTAGGCTTCCCTGAATTGAGGGGTGTCATTTCTGGTGCACAGATGAATTTTCCTTTCCAACATATTTATAATTTAACTGGCTTTAATTAACTATGTTAAAGCTTTGGGAAATAAATCTTAGGATTTCCATTCAGCATATGCATTACCATATATATTTTTAACTAAGTTGAAGGGAATAGAAAACAAGGCTAACATAGGCTTCATTCACTCCAGAGAAGTCTTGCTGCTCTTTTAGTGTGGTTAAGAGCAACAAAAAACAAAAACAAAAAACTACCCCAGAAATGTCTACTTTGTCAGGAAAATAAAAGTATTACTAAAGCTTCTTAGTGTGCTGTAAGATACTTGCAGAGCTTTCACTTTTTATTTTATTCTGACCATCACTATCATCCTGCCAAGCATTTCAGAATCTGGTGTTCTCAGGTGGGTGACAAAACAGTGTTCAAACCAGAAGCACACGCATCCTACAGAACAAAGACCCCTTTAAAGATCCCAACTTGCCTTGCTCATCTTCTGATCTCAGCCTGTGTCCTGCGAAGGAGGATCCGGGGGGAACCTGCAGAGCTTCTTGACAAAGCTTTTCAGGCCAAGACCTGGCAGGAAAGAGACACAGCAATTTTACCTGGACAATTTTAAGGCTTTGTGCAGCAATTCAGCCTCTCAGCCTTGCCAAATAGTG
>NW_010334193.1:8027-59154 GCF_000700745.2 Antrostomus carolinensis
ATGCACAAGGATAAGAACAGGTATTTACACTGCTCTCCTGGAAAAAAAACAAACAAACAATCTGGTACAGTCTTTTTCCAAAGAGGGGTCCAGGGTGCTCAGGCCTTGAGCTGATCAGGGGCATATTTTTTTCTACCATTTCTAACTGCCTACTTCAATTTCCATGTCAAATCAGAAGCAATAGGATTTCTCCTTCCTTTAAACCCTGAAGTAACTTCAGGTTACCTTTCACTGTCATGTGAAGTCATTCGTTTTACCCTTGGTTTATTTCATCTCATGATTTCCATTTATTTAATTGTGATTGTGAGTGGCACTCCAGACACAGCCGTTCATGCCTCCGTCTTGACACCTTTCCATGGATTTATAGTCCACATGCCAAAGTTGTACATTCTCTCTTGTAATTTAAGCTTGGTTCCTTGAACCAATGCCATCCTCCAATTTCGCTTTGGAAGGCTGACTTCATACAAGCAACAAGGGAACTAGAATCCGACACAGATTTCAGGATGCAGCCACACCAGGGAGACGCTTTCCACCTTGCTCTGCAATACATTCCCTATGCAGGAGGGAAGGACAGGAGAGGAGGTGGTGTAGGGTTTGTCAGTAAAACTGCTACAAAGTGGTTGAAGTCTAGTTTGTGTGCAGACATTCTTTGTCTCACCTGTCTCTGCTGGCCTGCCAAAGGCTCCCTTCTCTCTCTCACTGAGCAGAGTTTCAGGTCGACCCTTGCAGACAAGAGACAAGGCACTTGCTTTTGAAAACAGTGACCTGCTGTGGATGGGAAGGGACACAGGTGAAGGGAGCTCAACTGCAAAATGGAGGACAAACAAAAAACTTCCAGCACTGTCTCGGAGAGCAGCAACGCCCTGTCCCTGCTGATGGTGAAGAAAGTTTTTGTACTGATTTGGCTGAAGATGTCAACTCCAGTCATTCCCCATGGGCTTGGACGAGGACTGCATTTCTCAGGCCATAAAGTTTTGATTCCAGGTTAATTTAAAAAACTTCACTGAGATGCCCCTGAAGTTTGCTGAGCCAGAAAAAAACAAACCCCAAACAAGCATACGCCGCTTTTCCTCGCCAAAGATCCCACGCTGCTCATTAGGAACAAATCCAGCAGCTCATACGGTTCTGAGCCAAAGCACCGAGAAAAGCATTCAGTCCATTTAAGAGTCCCATGGTGGATCCTACAAGCCACGTGTGTTTGATTATTTGTTGCGACAGAACGTGATAATAATGAACCAACAGGAATTTGCATTTAAATCAAGCCAATGCCCAGCTCTTGTATCGGTGGTTGCGGTAGCTGGCGTTAAGTAACGGCATCCAGGGAGCACTTCAGCCTACAAAGGCAATGGGTGCCGGGGCGCTGGCTGTGGGCCAGGCTGTACGTAGCCAGGGCACTGGGCCAGCTCTGCACCTCTGCCTCCAGAGCTGCACGTGCTGTGGGTGCAGGATCAGGATTTAGGAGCTTATCTACCAAAGGCAGGTTGTAGTCTTTGAGCCCCATGTCTCCACCAGGAGAAGGTTGACACCTTTGGGTTCGAAGGACACACCACCAGCTTCCATTTTAACTGCAATGGTCACTGACAACGCACACGTGTGCGCAAAACCACACACACAGAGAACCTCTGACACTGGGATTTGCATTGTGTGCCTTACCAGGCTCAAACTCCTGCATCACCAAGTAGCTCTTCCTGGATAGAAAGTGGAGTATTTTCCTATGAGACAACCAGTGACAGAAGAGAAACTGCTTTCTAGGCACTGCAGGGAGGTCTGTGTTTGCTGGGTGCTACTCCAGCCCCTGGTCAGAGGCTTTTTCTATGACAAACCCCTTTACTGGGAGCATCTCTGCTCTCTGCCCCCAGGTTAAGGCTCTCCAGTGCTGCACCAGTGCCCAATGCAGCAAAGGAAGTGGAGAGGGAGGACACTCCAAACCTGCAGAGCTCTGAGATACCTCAAAGAGCTCATGGTTATAGGGGCATGTAGCAATAGGACGAGGGGTAATGGTTTTAAACTAGAAAAGGGCAGATTTAGGTTGGATATTGGGAAAAAGTTCTTCAATATGAGGGTGGTAGATTATTGGAACAGGTTGCCCAGATGGGTAGTGGAGGTCCCATCCCTGGAGATATTCAAGGCCAGGCTTGATGGGGCTCTGAGCAACCTGCTCTAGTGAAGATGTCCCTGCTCACTGCAGGGGGGTTGGACTAGATGACCTGTGAGGGTCCTTTCCAACCCAATACACTCTATGATTCTATGATAAATCCACCTTTTCCCTCTTTCTTCACCTTGCCAGTTTTAGAGGACACAGAACTGTATCTGAAATGCAGAGTTAATCCTTCAGTTCTAAGCAGACACAGACAGCTCAGAGCCACAAACTTGCCTGAACGCTCCCGTCTCCCGCGCGCTCTGTGCTGCAGTCACTTGTACAGCCCAGCACAACCAACTTCAGTGCCAACAGGGTGGAATGGAAATTCGAAATTCCTACTAGAAAATAAAAATATTTGCAAGCAGGTGAGACAAAAAAGTAAATAAAAACCTTCAGTCAACACAAAAGGTAAGTGCATACATATTACAAGTACTCATTAGAAAAAGGCAAAGCAGAACCTGCTTGCTGCCTGACCCCGTTACATCTTGTAGCATTTATTCCAAATACTAAGGAAAACTTTGTCCTTATTGTTAGAAGAGGAAAGTAAAAAAGAAAAGAAAGAATATAAAGGAAGCATTGCTGTGGATGTAACTATGAATTCCTATGGCACTAACAGGAGTTTTACTGATTTTACAAACCGCTCCTCAGAAGTCATCCACCACATGTGAGTCCCAAGTCCTATGCAGAGAAAAGCCTGCAAGAGTATTTAACCTGCTGAATTCAAACACTGGATCTTTAAACTGTGAAAAAAAAACATGGAAGATGCATTTTTGGAAGGGAAAAAAGAACAAAGAAAAAAAAAGGAAACACGATAATGCAACATATGGCATTTGGGGCTGTAAAAGCTGCTTCTCATTATTCTAGTTAGAAAACAACAAAGTGTGAACCTTAAGTAACAAAAATATCCTTTGCCCGGGAAAAGTCCTGCGGAGCTGATACAGGCACCTCTCAACAACAGGGAACAAAACTGTGTAGCACATCAAGATCTGATCCTACCGTAGCTGCTCTCATGGTGCTGAGGTGCAGAATTTGACCACATCCAATTATCTGAAATTAGTTCACATAGGCACCAATACAGATAATGTTTTCCTTTAATGGTGAATGATTTTATAATGAAGCAGAAACATATAATGTATTCCATGCAACCAACCTCATTTATTGAAAAGTCCTAATTTTATTGCCTTGTTTAGTAACATGTTTGTTCAACAAACTAATCTTTTTCATGAAGCAAAGCACAACTTTTTCTTATAAATAGTATAAATTATTTTATTTACAGAAACTTGTTACAAAACAAATAGACTATATATTTATTTTTCTTTTAAATATCCAAAGTAATTTTTCTATCCCATGACATTTGTTCATGTACTATACAGCAGCCAACACAGAGTTCAGCTGATCAGATGCTCTTGATTATGTATACAAATTATCAAACTATTCACACATTTTACACAGGAGATTGCTTTTAGAACCAGGCTCAACACCGAGCAAGATGCTTTCAAGGCCTACATTCACATTGACATTATGTAGTGCTCATTTTAAAATTATCTTTAAAACGTAAAATATCTTGCACAAAAGGTAAAAATGATTCTTTTCTGCTGAACAGTGAAACACTTAAGAATCTTTCTAAGCCCAATTCCCTCCTCCAGGACAGAATGAGTGAAAGACGAGAGAGAGATTCCTTGGCAAGAGAACTCTTACAGGAAGACAACTGCCTTAGAAATGTCATGTGGAAATCACATCTTTATTTTTTAATGGTTTTAAGAGGTACTTACTTGGGGTTTTTTTTTTGTTTGTTTTGTTTTCCTGGAATCCCAACTATTTTGAACATTTTCTAAATTATTTCATTTATGAATTAATATCCCCCCTCATCTTCCTAAAATGAGACAGTTAAATAAACTGCTGGTTAAAACCATATTTTAAACCCTTGGCATTACATTAAATATGAGTTATCAATGGGATTGTTCCAACACAAGGTATTCTAATTAAAAGATTTTACAAAAGTTACCAGCATCATTCGCTTTCTTTTGTCAACTCATCTCATTAATTTCAGAAAATATATATATATGTATGTGTGTATATATATATAAATGCATACATACATATATACACACACACATATATCATATATAGGTGGAAAAAGCAAGCTCCAAAATTTCAACTGAACATTCAAGTCTTTTAAGGAGAAGCTGTCTAAACAGTCCAAGCTTAAAACTAGTTATATCAGGCACTTTCAGTTTTTCCGTTAGTTTTAAACCACGAGACCCACACAAATGCGCACGCACACACACGCACACGAACACTAAAAAAAGAGAAGCAGTGTGTCACTTAACTAAATGTAGTCTTCTGGGAATCAGGCAACTGATAAGCAATGCCACCTCGACCAGTTCACCCCCAGCCCTGCGCTCGGGTTCCCGTGGTGGAACCCGACCGCAGGACCCAGGCGATAGTTTGCGTGTCTCCACTCCCAAGACGTGAAAAAGGGACACAGCTTTCACAGAACAGAGGCATCCCTTAAGTTGCAGAGTAGGCATGTTAAACTATTGGCTTGGCAGTGAACCACTTCAAATTATAAAAAGGTATTTGCGCTTTTTTTTTTTTTTTAATTAATTAATAAATAAATACTAGATGATCTCAATTGTACCAAAACTGGATATAAGAAAAAAAGACCTGTGCAAAAATACATATTTAAATATGTACAATCAATTAACAAAATATGTCTTCTGAAATAGGGATACTTCAATATTTATAATAGAACAAGAAATTCCAAAATAAAGATACAAAAGTATGTTTGTTTTTTTTTTTTCTTGTATAATTCTTTGTTCATCATTGCAGCAATTTTTTAGGTTAAGAAAACTGCAGGAGTCGTAACGAGAAGGTGGAAAGACTATAAAAACTGTATCTCTTAAATTAATACCAAAATCTGTCTAGAAACAACCCAGCCACTGCAAATGCAATTTTGCAAGGAAAATTAATTTTAAGCTTCCTTAATTATTTACAGTAAGAACTACGTGACAATAAAAGCTTCAGGAACAATGTTCTGCTTATAACCAAGATCTAAAACATAATATTGAAGCAGGCCTATGCTCAAGGGCAGACAGAATCTACGATGTCCTAACTCTTGACTCCCAATGGCTTCACACCACACAGGTGACTGCAGACACTGGCTCTGTACGAGCAGCGATTAGAAATTCACTTTTTAACACATCTGCACGCTACTGAAGGAGCAGGAATTTGCCATTTCTGCTTTCAGATCAAGAGAGTCTTAAAAAAAAAAAACACCAGAGGAGAGTTCGATGACAAACGCGCTAGCGTTCAATCTTGCCAAATAATTTGTTTCCTTTACCTTTGTGTCTAATCAGAGTAAAATTGCACTTGTGACTGACGCTATCCTGAAGTGGAAGCTCTGCCCCAGGGACTTCATCAGAGCGTGGATTTCACTCCGAACCTACAGGATTTAATATGTTTTGATTTCTCGTTGTGGCACATCGCTTTGGTTCCTTTGACGTTAAACCAATCGCAGTTCTAACAATCCTTTCAACAGGGCATCTTAATAAATACGAATCCTTTTGTTCCTGAAAAGTTTGCCTATTTTTTTCCTTTTTTTTTTTAAAGTTTGCATAATAAGTGTCTCTAGTACGTTGCTTTCTCAGTGTGACCTGTTGTATCGATTCAAAGCTAAAGTGTCTGCATAGAGGCTTCTTGTTGTTTTGCTGTATAACAATGATTTCGTAGCAAGTTCAGGTTAAACTGAAACAACAAAGCAACTGCTACTCAGAGTGGCTTTGGATTCCCTGATGTACTACTACTTGCCACCAGAACTGGGGAGAAGGCTGGGCTATGCGATCAATTGGACAGGCTCAGATTGTCTCTTCTCAGCAATAGCTGGTGCCCCTTTAAGGCAGAAAAAAAATATAACTTCTTGGTTAGGAATTGTTTTTTTCTTTGCTTTGCTCCTTACTAAAAGTTTAGTCAGTTTTGAGACTTTACCTGATGTTTAAAAACTTAACAAAAGCATCCAGACGGATATGGATCAAATCATTACACAATAAGCCCTTCAGCGGAATTCACTTTTGAGGTGTTTTGAAGCAAGAGAGAATATTTCATAAAAATTTACTGGACTGTATAAAACTGTGTAAAGCCCCTTTTATTCCTCAAGCCTGGGTAGGCAGGGGATGGCTGTAACGCACACATCTGCGCTTTATGGTGAACTTTGCTGTCAAATTGGGGTTTATTCCAGAATTTTGAAAACAATGTTACTGAGTGGTTGAAAGCGTAACACCTTAAGGATAAAGTTATACAAACAAGGCATGAAGTAACTGACTTCTATGGTTTTTCTAAAAAATATTTAAATATTTAAATACTTAGTTTTAAAAGGGCTATTTTTACAGGTTGGAAGGTAAATCCAGCCTAATTTAACCTAGTTGGTTTGGGGTTTTTTTTTAATAACAAAGGCCTATGGTATACAGTATAGGACAATAAATAGGTTCTTTGGGCACACAGTTTGAGAGTTCATTTGCCTTTGTCTGATGTTTTGGGATTTTTTTTTAAAAACAAAATTGACTTTTATTTTCTTCTGCAATCAAATCTTAGTCAAAAGAATAGAAAATAGGTTTCGTATCACGCAAGTCTGACATTTTTATACTTGTTTTCTGAGCAATGTCCTCAAACAAGTTTTTCTGGTTTTGTGTTGGGTTTGTTTTGTTTTTTTGTTGTTTTTTTTTTTAAACTCCTGATAGCTTCTTATCCCAAATTACTTGCAAAAGGCTGGGCAAAACACAGACTATTTTTTTGAATTGTGCTATTTTTATATTCCATTAAAGGAACATTGCTATAAAAAACACTAAAGCCATATTCCCTTCTTGAGGGCTTCTTTCCATTGTGCCTCACACATTTTTCCCCTTTGTCACGGGGTCCTCTCCATTGAGGGTGTCTGTCTGGTTAGCTATCACCTACAAAAGACACCATATCAGTATAAAAATAAGTCCACAGTAACGTTTATTTCCCCCCACAAAACATTCGTTTGCCCAGCTAATCTATGTCAAATAGTGGCAAGATGATGTACTCCTGTAAGGAAAATCTCACAGGTTTGTAGCAAACAGTCCAGACCACCGTTAACACTGATAAGAGCAATTATGTGGCTGAACTTCATCCAGTGTCCATTTCTAATATAGTCGCTGCTACAGACATGGCTTCAGGGAAATTCCTTGTTTAAGTGACAGTCCAGTAGATTTCCACACCTGAGGACCATGGGAAGTTGGGAAAAATCAAGGCATCTTGGAGTCCAGAAATCCAGATGGAGGTTTTGCTTGTAGTGAAAATTGTCCAGTTCGTTTCTCACCGTGGTGCATTCAGCTATCAGGGACGTGCCTTTGACTTTTGAGCAAGCAAAAGGAAGAGAAGGATGAATGAGCCAGGGAGTTATAGCAGATGCTCTTAAAAGACATTTTCTGGTTAACAAGAGCATATTTTGGAGAGAATCAGCAGGCACAACGCGACACCACTAACATGCGGTCGGCTCGTTCGAGACTTGACATTTCTCAAGCTAGAGCTCTTTAAAGTTATAATGGTTTCAGACATGACTTCTTGCCTTAATTCACTCCAATTATATTTCTCCTTCATTTATATTACACAGTTGAAATAATATTAGATAAGTCCAAAAATAAATTCAGCCATCTGAATGCTTTTCTTGTTACAGTAAACACAACATAATGGTGAAAATCTTCCTCTATGGCTGAAACTGAAAATTCAGACACCATTCTGAAAGAGCTCTTACTGACCTCCTAGCCCTCCAGGTACACAAATTTCAGGTTATTAGCACCAGAGGAAACAAAAAGTTTCTTGGGTTTTCAATCTTGAAAAATCTAGTTTTAAAGCTATTCTCTGAAATTCCATCTTCTATACTCGCCTTGAGCTGTATCAAATGTTTTTTACCCCTCCAAGCCAATTTGAACAGTTTTATTAAGAAGTCTGAGCTACCAGTTTCTAAATTACCTCTCATCCTAATTACTCAAGATCTTTATCTCCCAATAAAGTACTTTTCCAGTGCAATTTGTTTAAAAAAACCCCAAACTCCAAACTAATTTTTAAAATGGGATCTTATGTATTCATGAGATCTGCTTCCTTTACAGTAAATATGTTTGCTTTACCGACTAAAAGGGTTTCTATCTTATTTATAACATTTAATCTCGTTATTACTAAGAAGTTAGTCAATGACACCTTGGGATAATAGGCTTATTTTATCACAGTATCTCAGTTCTGTTATCAGCATCATTATGTTCCACTTTGTAGAATGTTTATTACTGACACAGAAAGGGGAAGTCAGGCTGAGACATGCAGCTCACTTCCACAGCTGGCTGGCGAGATTTACTTTTCACTTTTTTTTTTTTTTTTTTTTTAATGTGAGGACTGAATTCCATCTGAGGGCAATTCACAGGCAACATCTATGGAACTTGGAATGTCATATTTAAAGTTATTTAAAAAAAAAGCAGCTACAAGTTATCAGACTGTTTATAAACATCTTGTGTAAATGTGCTATAAAAACACTCCAAATGAGTTGTGGACAAATAAGAGAACTATCTTTTGCTTGAATAGGATCTGGAATTGGTCAGGTAATAATTAAGAGAACACATGCAATATAAGGATGTGAAGAGACATGCTGGTATTGGCTTAGTTCGAGACAAAATTTCATACCTGATGAAGAAGAGAATTGTTGATCAGTCCTTGTGTCCCTGGGATTGCACCAGTGTGTTTTGCATGAACATTGTTCACCGATGTCAATTTGGCAACTTTGTTTGATTTGCTGCTGCTGCTGCTGTTTATGCTGCTTGAACCAGGTGAGCACTTTCTCTTCTTTCCTATTAGTTTGTCAAGGGAAGTATGTGAATGTGAAAAACTGCTGTGTGAATTTACAGTCAGTTCACTGGACTGATGAACAAACGGCCCTAAGGAGAGCGTGGAGTCGCTGCTGTTCATCATCACACTCATTCTCTTTATCGATTCTGCAGGGCTTCCAGTTGGAGGACCCCTCCCTGATTGGTCATGTTTGAGGCTAACAGAGTTAGCTTTGCTAGTCATACAGTTGAGGCCAACGCTGTGGGACGAAGCTGTCACCGATGGATGATAGGAGGTCCCAGAGTTTGCAGAGTTAACCACACAGTTTTTTCTAAAGGACTCTGTGGAATGAGAAGGTGCTAGCAGTGCGGAACTGTTTTTACGCTTCTTTCCTGAGCCGCCGCTGCTACTGACGCTGCCGGTACTGTTACAGGTGCCACTGCCAGCAGAAGATTCCTTAGGTTTAAAAGATTTGCTGGATTTCATTTTCTGAGGTTTGCTGGGCATAGGTGAAGGTACAGAGGAAAGCACTGTAGGTGTTGAAGGGGATGAAGACACTTGTCTCGATTGCATACTGCAGACAGGATCCACTGCACCCAAAGTAGCAGGATTGGCATTTAGTGTCGTTCCATGTGATGGTACCGATTTGTTATTCAGAGACACACAGGAAGGAGATACCAATGCTGGCGATGACATAACCGTGGTGGGTAAGAGGAAACCTGCTGCACTGACACCATACTGTGAAGCAGGCATTGAATTTGTCCGATGTGGTGCACGAACTGATGCTGTGTTACTAGATGCTGGAGGAATTTTCCTGCAGGTGAACAGAAAAACAAGCAAAAACCTACGTGGCTACCACTCTTCGGAATAATACCCAGTCCAATAACACTACATTGTATCTTGAGGCTGATTAATGCCACTAAAATATTTAATCAAATTAATAGTTAATAGTTGCAAAAATGTAAAGCATAGACTATCAACCTTTGATCCAATTAATCTGAACACAAGATTACTGTTCTTTAATTAATCACAGGCTTCATGTATCTCTACAAATACCAAGCAGAATATGAAACTCTTTCTCTTTTACTCACTTCCACATCTGTGAATTAAGATGCTTCTCCAACATGAAGTCAAGTGCACATCGAATATGGTTCCATCGCTTGTCAAACACGTAATAACCTCTTCCAATTTGCCGACTACCAAATGTGCAAAACTGAAAAGACAGATTTTTATTGGCGTTTTCTACTTTCAGTAACAAGTCTCTGAATAAGAATGCACTTGTTTATAAATAAATATGTTTTTAGATGTCTAAATCAAGGATAAAAAAAAAAATATATAATTTTTATTTCTATGGTGTAACAACTATTTTAGATTTTTGGCCTTGGTATATTGGGATCATTTTCTTTCCATCTGATACTCCCACACTTATGACCAAAAGCAGCGGTCAAATTTGAGTCCCTCTAATTAAACAGGGAAGGACAGTAGTGTGTGTTGGTGTGGGGGCATATAAAAATATATTTAACACCTATTTCTGAGGAGCTATCTGTTTGTAGTCTGTTTTTTAAAAAAGGAGAGGATTTGATAACCAGTCTAAGCAATAAAGCTCGTGCATTTAGTTAGACTAGCTTTTGTCAAGATTTAAATATTAAAACAACACATTACTGCTACCTTTACTACGATGATTGCCCCCTTGAGTAAAAAATGTGCCTGTGTGTTGGGGAAAGTTCAACAACAAAATCTCACCAAAAAGGCACTGTTTACATGTCCTTATTCCAAAACCACAGCCCTGTAGAGCAGTTACCAATTTCATCTTCAGTATTTTGGCATTTTGATTTCTTCTGGATTAGGGAAATGAGGTCCAAACATATTTCTTTAGCATGCTTACTTCGCAACTACAGTTAAACCTTCACTGCCTACTAGGCAACAAAATAATTTTCTTAAAATGTAGAAAAAAAATAAAATAAAATCACATACTCAACAGAAAACCACCCTTAAAACCCCCAGAGCCAGCAAGAGACCAAGGTTAACTTTTACTTAAAACGTACAGCAGCTGGTTGAGGATGATGACCTGAATAATGACAATCCAGTTTTTCAACAGGCTCTTCTTTTTCATCACATTCTCCCTCATCACTGGATAACCGAGATGCTGGCTCAGCTGCAGGCAAGGGAGGGTGTGGGGACTCGTGGACAGAAGGAGACTCGCTAGGGGCACTTCCACTGTGCTGGGCTGGACAGCCTGGAGGCCTGGTCAGGGCAAGCAGGAAAAGTGTTATTGAACTAAACCTAGTTAAAAATTCCAAGCTTAAGTGCTTATTATTACTGACAGAAGGAAATCTACATTAACATATTTCTGATATTTTCCACAGTCTTGTAACGCATCTACCAACAGGAAGTACAGAAGGTAAGGTACCCCTGGAAAAGCAGCATTGCCTAATCATTGCTGAACCACCCACCTCAGCTTTTACTATTTCAAACACCAAACCCTCCTCGCTACGAGTTACAGCTCAGCATGTAATTGCTAATTGCAGACAGTCACGAGGCCTAGAGCAAAAATACTGCCCCATCCAACAGATCCATATCGCTCTTTCAAAATCCACCTGATGAAGCTACCGATATTAACTTCATACCATTTTGCAGATTTTCTTTACCTTGGAAGACTGGGTGGGTGAGGTTTGGGTTTATTAGGTAATAAAGGCTTTGAATCTGTAAGAGTAACTCCATGAGAATTTTGGTGCAGCTCCTGGGAAGTTTTAGTAGGTGAGGGATGTGGTTCCCTGAGAGGGGGCATCTGCTGATGATGATCCGAATGTCGAAGAAGTTCCTTTTCCCTGGTTTTGCTTTTGTGCTCGGCTAATAACACATCAAATCGTTTTCTTCGACCCTGTACAGCCCTCCGCTGGGTTAAGGAATGTGTCTGCAAAACCACAAATAAATCATTAATCAGGCTATTAGATTTGTGGAAATTAAATAAGTAAAACACGTGTCTAGAGCTCTAGAACAGAGAAAATCATCACATTCATGGTTTAATATACGGAAGAATGACTTAGAAAACAAATTAAAAATTGCTGTGTAGATTATTATATCCCTGCCTGATACAAAATAACAAAAACCAGCAACTGAGTAAAAGGCTTCTTTCAATTAAAAAAAACCCAAAAAACTATCAAAGTTCTTGTAAGGTTAAAACTAGAATTGAAAACCTTTTTTACATCGGTATTTTAATCACCAACCAGTGCACAACCAAAAATACGAAGTATTTACTTTCACTCACAAAAATATTTAACACAATAATATTTAAAATCAGACTATTAATGGAAGACATGAAAAATATTTATAAAAATACTTTGCTTCCTTCTATATACTACTGTATTCCTTGAAAACTAATGTGATCAAATAGGTATGAAGGAAAGCAAAAAACCATACAGCAGAATCCACAGTCAGACAGAACTCCAAAGTCCTCTGAGTGTCCCGAATGCTACACATAGTAAGATGTCTATGTGTATACATGGCACAAATTCTAGGCAGTGGAATAGATGGAAGTTATTCCATTCACACACAATACATTTTCTTTAATACATCATAAAAGATTTGATTGGGTTCATTTTAACAGGTAAAAATTATTAACACATAATTCAGACATAAATAGCAATTACGAAAAATATTTTATGAGTAGGTACAAGTATAAGGAATTGCTGAGAAACTTTTTAACTTTCTTTCTCCATTACACTTCCGATTTGCCTAGTTCTCTTGTAAAATCTTGAGGCTTTTCCCTCCTCTATTAACAACACAATTGCCTCCCCCCTGTAATTCCAAAAGGGCAATATGTTCAAGTTCAGTTCCTCTGGGTCATTAGTACCAGCTTCAAGCACCTTTGTTCTGTAGGTGGTTTATTTACCAGATGCTTCCCCTACTGACAGTTTAGTTGCTTTGCAGCGAAGTAGCTAAATATTACACAGCTGCAGGGGATCTGGATTTTTGGTTCCTCAGGACCAAGTGATACCCCCCTCTGACTCCCAAGATTTTTGAGCCAGTGGACACATTTCATCTGGTCGAAAGTTTTTACAAATTATTTAATTTAGAGTTTGACTTCTAGGCACACTCAGTGGCTTTTTCAGACTTGTTTCTGAGTTGGATGTACATGAAGCAGCATTTGCATTTACACAAATACCTCCTACCTATCTGCTGCAGACTCTGCCAAGGGGAAAAGAGGGGGTGTGAGAGGGGAGGAGCTTGGTTTACTTAAATCCTACATAAACAAATCATACTTTTCATGCTTATGAGAAAATTTAAAATTTGTTATCTATGACCCAAAGGTTATCTCCAAAAAGAACATCATGTTGGCCCCCTACTACCTACATGTGGAGTAACATAATCTGTCCCACGTCAACATCCGTGTTTAAAGGGCTTATACAAAAATACAGACCTCCAGGTTACTTTAAGAAATATGTTTTTGAATAAATAATTAACTGAACTTCAAAAGCAATTCCTTCTTGATTCTGGGCAACATGTTTTGAGAGGTATCATTTACAGTGGAAGTTACTGACAGCAAAAATACATAAGTTTTCTGCCATATTCCTCAAGAAATGGAATCAAAACTTTACACAATCTTGTTCTGATTAAGATATCCTACCTTGCATGTCAAAGACCTAGTACAAGGTTTCCTGGTTTCCACATCAATGACACCACAGTATATATCAGGATCAAATTCTCTCTCTGTCAAAGGTACACAGTATTGAAAAGTTATCAAAAGACATTCCGAAATACTAACATTTATTTTCATTATAAAAAATAATCATATTGGAAACATTTTCAAATGTAACACAAATAAAAATGCACTGTAGAACTGTACAAATAAAATTTTCTATACTCTGCAAGTTTATGGTGTGTCAAAATACAGAGCTCAAGTTTACAAACAGAATGCAGAAATTTACAGCTGTAAGGGAGCCCAATCCTGCTCCTGCAGATCCTGCATGTCAGGATGAGAGGTCACCCTCAGTATGAACTGTGGCAAACAAACGGTGGGTTTTTTTGTTGTTGGGTTTGGTATTAAGAACTTTTCTACCATTCTACTAACACTCAAAGTTCTTGTGTTTAGAAAGTGTAAAGAGCAGAGCTGGTTCACATTTTTGAGTTTATGAGGTGCTGGACTGTTCTGTTTTCTGTGTTCATTTGGACCTTGCATATAGAAAGAAGGAAAAGAAAATCTTTAAAGATAGTGGAAGAGAGTAATTTTAATACTGTAACAACTGACAGGCCTTTGAGGTCTGTACAGTTTCTGAAAGCAACAGCCACATCTTAAGTTGTTTGCAACTTTTAAGGGGGGATGTCAAATTTAGGATTTACATCCTAATACATAAAACGTACCTGGTTACAAGTTACAGTGTTATAAAAGTGTTAATTTACTTCTGAAACTTATTTCTATATATTCAATATATGTATTTCTATATATACAGTACTAAGAGGAATATAGCACGTAATAACTAAAAACAATTACCTGACAATCTTTTATGTAAAAATTTCCTATTATTTGTATTTTCTTCAGGTTTCTTTTCCATAAATGGAGGCACAGAGAGAAGACCTTTACCATTCAGTATCTGTCCAGGGGAAGGCAAGGGTGGCTTTGGTATTGAGGGACAATTAAGGCCAGTCTTTATTGAGGAACTCACAGTAGTAGAACAAGTTGGACCAACAGCAGCTTTCAGTTGGGCACCATCTATCTTTGGATGAATTTTTTCCACTTTGACAGATGGAGTCATACTATTATTTATGAAAAACAAAGGGAGGGGAAATTGAAAATTATAGTGATAAATTATAAAAAGTACTTAGAATATGTTATTACTCAACAATACTGTGATCTATTCACAATGCAAATCTAGACCTTTCTCCCTTATTCCGTGTTCTTACTCTTATCTTTTTTATTTTCACTTTTTTTTATGATGTCTATCCATAATCTCTTCTGTCCTCTTTTCCCCATTTCCTTGTAAGTATTTTAGAGAGTCATCAGGGACTTCAGAACTATTTGGATTCAGAGACAGAGTGTATCACCAAAGCAACTGGAATGGTCCTGTCATACCCAGAAAGAAATGCCCCATTCTGTGACACTAAATTATATTATCAGTTCTGCAATCTCACATGTGCAGGTCAAAAATCACCTGAATCAGAGCTAAAACTCCCTTATGATCAAACTAAGCAGATTACAGCAAAGAATTAAGAGCCTCTAGTAAAATGACCTTTATTTGTAGTGATTTAAGATGCAGCTTTACAAGAGTTCTTGTTCAATAGTCATGAGTTTTATTTATAATCTTAGACTGGCCTGCTGAAAAAGAGCTGGAGGAGTTCACAGTCATTATCTCTTAAACCAAAAACCCTCTGCAACAAATCCTAGCGCTACAGCAGTGTCTATGCAAGTAATAACATTTAATTCTTTGTTAAAATGTATACTCACATTTTATCATGGGGAGCTTTGCTATGCTGTACCGGATGCATTAACCTGTTGTTTCCGCTGATCTGCAGCTTGTCTTTGGGTGATTTCAATAACTTGGAATTTGATGATGATGCACTAGTACCTCCACTGGATGAACGATTGCTCCCACTTCCACTGCTACCTTTGTTTTTTGAAGGGAAAGATGAAATGAGGGAAAATACTGAAGAGGAGGGAGGAGTCAAAGGCGGCTTGCTGGAGGAGCTGTGTCTTCTTTCTGAAAAAGAAGAGGAAAAAAAGGGGTTTTTTTAAGCTCCCACAAAGAAACAATTCTTAAATACTTCATGTTGTCATTTACTCCATTAACATTTTTCCTTTATTGGTTGGGAGATCCCCTGCCACACACACAACATGGAGGATTCAAGCCTCACTGCAGTCCATGAGTCTCCATTCACTGCTGGTCCCCAGTCGGTCATGGGAAACTCTTTTAACCTTGGGTGCTTCACTCCTCAGTCAGTAGAGCTCAGCTTCTAACAACACTCCCCACTCCCTCTCCATCTTTAAGAACAAGAAAGTGAGAATCAAACCCAGACCTCAGACACAAAAAGCAAAGATACCTCTATCCTCAGACCAAGCAGATTCCCTCAAAGGATAAAAATTAACTGTAATTATGTCTCCTAATGGTCAAAATTATACTGGAGTCAACATTTTAACCTTCACTTATGAGAACCTTTTGGTACAGTCTACTAGACCTTCTGTGTGGAACACCCCTGAAAGCTCGTTGACCTGCATTGGTTTTGGGGGTGTTTTTGTTTTGTTTTCCTCTTATTAATTGCACTTTTTTTTTTTTTTTTTTTTTTTTGGGTCACAGTATGACCAGTTTAGGGAGGGTTTCTATTTAGGAACGACATCAAAAGGAGCAACAGATAGTCTTTAAAAAAAAAAAAAAAAATCTGAACACTTAACTAAGAGTGGTCAGGTTCCATCAATGAATATGTTGGAAAATAAATTATTTAATTAACATTAAACCATTGACATTAATATATTGCTAGAACCATTTCAGTTAAAATACTGTGTATTATAAAGATAGTTCTTTGGAATACTGACTTTTCAGTCACAAAACATCTGACAGCTTCAGGGAGTACCCAGCTATGTCTACACATGGACATGTTAATTGACCATTTGCTCGACTGATACTTGGACACCTGTGATTCCTCGATGATCTGTGTAATCAACACCTGCTTAAGAGACATGTCTGGCAATCAAGTATATGCAAGCAACAGATCTAAGAGAACCAAGAATTAGCAGGTCCATCAGGGGAGTGGAAAGACACCTTTCTCCTCGACAGCAGTAACATCTCTTTCTCAGACAAGTATTGTTAAAGGTGCCCAAATCCAGCACCCAGCAATCCCAGGATCAGCTTGCAGATTTTGACTTAATTTTACTTAAACTATGAAAGAAACAGGCTACTCATGAAGTTACAATAACTACAACCAAGAATGATAGTCAAGTCCAGCACAACCTGTACAGAAGTCTGTAATGCTTTGGAAAATGTAAATGAATATATTAATGTTCTGCTTATATGACCTCTCGCCCTCACAATCCTAAATACAGCAACCATATGCCACTTGGATGATGACCAGCCAGGACTCCATTCACAGCTGGAAGCCATCAAACAAGACAGCAACCAACCCTGCACCAATGTTGGCAGACACATCATCTGCTACACACAAGCAAGCAAGACTGTAACAGAGTGCAACAGCCATAACCAGGGGAGAAAAGTCAAGTGGTTCCAGACCTGAGGAGCTACCTGCTTACAGGAGGTGTGGAAGCAGCAATTTAAATATGTTCATCAGCTCAGGAAAAAAAAAACAAAAACAAAACAGCAGAGAGCTTAGACTAGGAAACTCCAGTCAAGAAGTTATCTTTGAGACTGAACCAAGGGATGTGTGTTTCTCTGTAACTGCAAAATGGACGCAAGCCTTCAGCAAGAGTCATCGCTTCTTAATTAGTATTTACTAGAAAGCTCCAAAAGGCCAGGTAAAATGCCCAACAGAAATAGGTAACAAATGCAGTAACTTACCACTCATGTCAAGAAACTACTGCTTTAAAATTACAGTATTTAGAATGACGAGTTATCTGTGATGCTCAGAATCATCTAGTTAGTTTTCTAGAACCAGATGCCATTGAAGAGTCTGCAGAGTGAAGTACGTTAGCATATTCATGTTCTGGTAAATGGCTGTGCCTCTAATATGACATACTGCTTATTGCCAAATGTCTTTTTATAGCAATGGCAAGAATCCCTGAGCAGCAGCTCTGATAAGTTACTATTTGAGGGCCATTAGTTCAGTGATGCTACACCCTGTGAGATTACTCTGTGAGATAATGAGAAAAATTGCTCAATGCTCTTCCACCTTCTGTATATTTAGAAAATTCAAAGTCCAAGTTCTTATCACAGTTACAAATAATCTCTAATAAACCAGCAGATGACTAATGCAATCTCTGGGAGTTTGTTTTGATTTTTTTTTTTTTGAAGGAAGAGAGGGTGTTACTTTCTTGGAGAAAACCTGGCAGATGAGAAGAGAAAGGAACTAGAATAAGACTGAGTAACTCCTTGCATCACATCATTAGGAATAAACTAGATGAAATATTAATCTGAGCTATTAATCCAAATGATATGAACACATCTTTCCTGGCAATTATAACCAGTACTGTTCTGGTACTAAACTGAGATGTTAGTGACTATTATATCTATGAACGTTTCATAGCACTAAGCTCAATACAAGTGAATTTATATAAAAAGAAAGTGGTTTAAACTGCTGATATAAAAAAAATTGACCCAAGAGAACTATGGCTAATGGCTGATCACACACCAAGATTACTGTCTACTTGTCAGAGAGAATTTCCATTCTACAGACAGACATGTGATTTGGAACAAAAACCAAAATCAACAAAAAACCCCCCAAAAACCCAACACCACCACCCAACCAAACAAAAACCAACAAACCAACCAACCAAGCAAAAAAAGAGCCAAATGATATTTTTCTAGAATTTTGGGACAATTTCTGAAAGAGATATTATAACATTGTAAGTCTGTTGAAACCTTCACTCACTCTTGTGAGTCATGACTTGTGTAATTTAACAAAACGAGAAAAGACTTTTCAGCTAATTTTTCGTAACTGCCTGGACCTGTTTTGTGTTGACTTACGTTCAAGCAGAGGTAGGGCTGCTAATGGGATTTGCTTACATTTAATGTTTCAGTCTTTATATGAAATTCATATTTTTAAGTGAAATTTTCTTAAGGTGTGTTTTGTAAACCAGTCTGAAGTCTGAAGACTACCAATGTCTCATGGTAATGGAGAAAGCTAAGATCAGTTTTGAAACTAGACATGTGTTAAGCATGGCATGCTCGATCTAATGAATGTATTTATTGACAGACTGACATAGTCTTTTAATGGAAAAATTACTACACAAACTGTCACTGAATAATCAAGACCAACATGCTTATTACGCTAAGCATATTATAATGGATAAATTCTACTAATCATCTGCCAATCTAACACAGTTCCCATTTGCCATTAACTCGTGACTCAGCCTGAAAACATTTAAAAATATAATTATCTCCAGGTGTTCAGTTTTTGAATAGTTTTTTGCTTTCACGTAACTCTTGAACAAAAACCAATTTTGTCATGATTACGTTTAAAATACATCAAAGTGATATTTCAAATACTGTGCCTGTGTAACACAGTTCTAAACTCTAAAATTTGGGGGAAGATTTTTTGTCATTCTTGTTGTTTGGTTGGTTTTGTTGGATTTTTTTAAATATCAGAAAGATGTAAGTTTTGGCTTTGGACAAAGAACCAGAAAGTCTTCCTTGATTCCACAGCACTGGGGAGCATCTGACCTAAAATGAAAGCTGCATTCAACACTAAACAGATAAACTCTTCCCTAAATATCTTTGCATTTATATAACATCTTTGTGACCCCAAGGAGAAGGGCTGCACAGAGGGTTGGAAAGCTGTGAAAAGAGACAGCATCCCGGCAAAGACTGCGACTGGGATATCTGTTAACTAGCAATTTGCAAAAATATGGCAATAATTTGTGTGTTACTGGACTTACAGTTGAGTAAGAATTACATACGGATACTGCCAAAGCACATAAGACCTTCTGATAAAATGGACATGGATAATATAAATTTTTTGAGAGCTTAAAAAAAATTTAAAAATTAAACTTGAACCTTAGTCTGCCTGCCAATTTCCTTGGGATTAAAAATCTTATTTTCCATTGTATATTTCCAATTAAACATGCACTAATTTCTGACAAAACACAAAAAAATTAAACTTGAACCTTAGTCTGCCTGTCAATTTCCTTGGGTTTAAAAAATCTTATTTTCCATTGTATATTTCCTATTAAACATGCACTAATTTCTGACAAAACACAAAAAAGTAACCTGGAAGGAGAAGAAGAAAAAAAAAAGGGGAAAGAAATAAAAGAAGGCTTTTTACCATGTTTGGCTCCTACTTCTTATTCTTCCACCAATAGGTAAACATTTGGATTTACTATGATTTATAACTTTTATTTCTACATTAAAATAAAATAATATATTCTTTTGTACAGAAAAATATTCTGTTTTTTATAAAATCCTACTTTCTTTGCTATATGCCTAGCAAAAAAAAAAAATAAAAAAATTAAGAGTAATAATACTTTTAAACATTTTTCAAAATGTTCCTCACAGGTCTACATTTAGTTCCCAAAATTTAGGAAGAGTTTTGTGCTGTTCATTCTCTCTGGGCATCCATCAATTAATAGCTTTGGGCAGAAAAGACAAGATGTACAGATCAAATTTCATAAACTCATTTTTTTTATACTGGCTTCTTACGTAAGTACTGGGCAAAAAGTCAAACTGACCTGTGTCAGTGCTAGCAGAGCCGTCATTAAAAATGAAGCACACCCATTCGAACACACACAAGTTTAGTTCAGTGAAATATGTTGCAACTTCTGTTAACATTTAGAAAACCTGTTTTAACACAGGCTAGCTTAGCTGCAAGAGTATCATTCAGACTACAGGATTAAATGTGTATATTGAATCAAAGCATAAAGTTTATGTTTAAGTAATTATTATTTTAAATATATCTGTCTTATCAAAAGTATAAGCATGATAATAATGCTACTTAAACAAAACTTTTCTTTTTTTCCTCATCATACAAAACTACAGTTTGACTTGTCATTTGCAAAATGGTTTAGTACAGCCATATGAAAACAAGTATCTTTTACCCGAGGATAAAACTTATTTTCTCTCAGTATGACTATTACATTTCTAGAGTAATTGTGGAGAACTACTTTTCTCGATCTTCTAATGTCTCCAGAAGGATCAGATCCATGACATGACAGGAGAGCACAGACTGGGAAGGGCACTTCACCAGAGCTGTAGATTTTACTGCAGCAAGCAGCTAAAATCCCTTTAGTGGCTCTAACCCAAATGCCTGTGTTGGGCTCTGATCCACCATCACTCTGACCTCACTGTGACAAAGAAAAAAAAAAAAAATAGATCCGTAAGGATTTTGAAGGGAAACTTGGGAGCTAAAGCCCTCACAGGCATATTATTCTTCCTTGGATGCCACCCTGGCAGCGTGCAGCTGCTTGGGAGATATCCCCTGTGTGGGATCCTGATCTGCTGCTGCTCACTCACTTATTGCTGCTTCATTATCCTGCTCTAATCACAGGGCCTAGATACCAAGGATTCCGCCTTAATCTTCCACCGATGTCCCTTTAATCATCCCATCAGTTCTGTTTGCACTGTAAGTCAGGATGAGGTCACTCCATCTTCTATTGTGTGATGTTTAAACTTACACTCTTAGCTGAACAGACAGTATCTCAACAAAGTTAGATTTTTCACTCCAGCAAGAAAGTTACAGAAAAGGGTATTTACAGAGCCCAAGCTCTCAGTACGACAGGCTGCCAAGGCTTGATTGGCACCAGTACAATCTGTCATGTCCCTAGGGAAAATTCTTCTTACTATTTCATAAAAAAAACACTGCTTTGCAACTGACAGCTGATGTTATTGTTTATCACTCAGTGTTAGCAAAACCACAAAGAGAATCTAAATGATAGTCATGTATGCTGATGGCACTCCATTCACAGAAAAATAACACTCTAGAGGGGGGGGGGAAGCAAGTATATAATTTATATTGCAGCATACCAAATGCAAGTTAGGGTGGCATATAGGTAAACATTACGTTGCTTTATGTATTTACATCACTTACCACAGTGATCTTCCTTATCTTGACCAGAATTTTTCAATATTATAAATAAATAGTAATAAGTGTGAACTATGTATCTAAGAAATAGGTTTATATAATACCTTTTATACAGACTATGGCTAAGTTAGCAATACTGATGCAAACTTACGTCCTGCACTTCCTCACTTCAAAAATATTCAGCACAACTGCAGTACAGAATGTTTCTATTGGTGTAGATACCATCACGTAAGGAGACAGTCAAGATACAATGATAAAACTTTACTTAAAATGTGTATCTTCTCAGAACCCCATTAAAATGAACTACCTAGCCAATTCTGAAGAGCCTATTTTAAAACCCAAAGCTCACTTCCACATCTCGATATGTTAACAGGTTTGTTGTGCGGAGCAGAGATTTAAAATGTGCTGGTTTATACATTTTTACATTACACCTTCCCCACACACGTGCCACAGCATTGTTCAAAGACAGTTTAACATTGCCATTGAGAGAATTAATGCCCAAGAAGATAAAATCACCTTCTTAGGAGCAAAAGATAGAATTTAAGTGGAAGTCATACATTACAGAGCAAAACATAACTACAGAGATCAATGACTTTTAAAATTCCCTATAAAATGCAATCTCACATTAAAGCAATTTGCGGGGCCTTCAGCTTGCCAAGTGCCATGAAACATTTACACTCTCCCACAACGAGAATTTGCAAAATTATCTTCCTCTCAGAGGATCCTTTGTTGAAGCCAACAGACAAACAAAACAAATACATCAAGACCTTTCTAATTGCTGGCTGAGTATGCTCCAAAATGACATGTCAGTTCCTAGGCCATTTTTACTTCTCAAGTGAGGGCTGTACCACCACTAAGCTTTAATTCACCTGTTTTCTGCATCTTTGTTTAATGGCAGTATCGGTGCATTTACTTCCCGCTCTGCTGTCTGCTGCTCCTCATCAGGGAGAAAGTCCCACTGTTCCAGGTATGAATTCCTGCATCATTCCCTTTTCAATCAACTCCACCAAAACACACACTACAAATTTCCCTAAAAAAAAATGTATAAAATCTGGCTATGCTTTAACTAGACTGCACTGATTTATTATGAAAACTCATAATTACAGAAAAGACATTTTTTCTTAAGATATGCTTTGGTTACAGATGCTCAATTCAGAGCCCAAAGCTCTCATATACACAAACATTTGGGTTTTAGTGTATCATTCCAGTTCCAAAATCCATCCATAGTAACTCACACTGATTTAAGACATGTAAATAAAACACATCTGGATGTTTATGATGGTCCAGCACACTTAACTCATCTTCCTCATGAAATCCAAACTTCAATGCAACCAAAACCCACTGATCGTTTTGAATGATGTATTTGTACTTTAACTACAAGTTTGACATAACCTACCTCCTATTACCCCAGAAGTCCCAGACTGAGAGATTTTAGCTCAACTTTCACTTAGTTTGTTTTTAAAAGCAGGTTTACCAGAGCACTTAACAGGAAATATGAGCAACATTGGGAACTGGAAAACATCCTCCGAGAAGTATCCTGGCTTTTGTCTTCCCCAGTCTCACTGTGCCACTTCGACCCTTTGAAGTTTCCCAACATTTAAATTTGAATATTTTCAAATTATTTACTCAACTCCCAAGTGTTATGACTGTTCGTTAACCACATCCCTTTGAACAGAAACAGAACATAAATGTTAGCTATTATTCTTATTATTTTGTTCCATTTCATTATAATAGTTTCAGAGAAGCACTAGCTACTTTTAAAACTGTAAAATCAATTACTCAACTTCTGATTTCTAAGTACGTATGTTTATAATTTTCTTAGAGATTTACTTTCTAGAACCAAAATCCACTCACAAGCGATCACTGTGCAAAATATGTTAAATAAAGAAATTCTGTGTAAGCATGGTCAGTTTTGTTGTTGCCACTGAAGAAAACGGAGGGAGGAGTGGAAAAAGATCATTTTCACTAGTAAGATTCGGAATGACAACTTCAATAATTGAAAACCGTATTTCAAAAAGATGACAGTCCTGCAACTGTAATTTAGAGTTTTAAATGATGTGTTTTAAATGGCACAAGTACAGCGTAGCCAGGATGGTGTTGTAATTCTCCAACAGCACAACACTAACTGGGCAGGAGCAGCCGTCTCCACGACGATAACTGCTGCAAAACAGCCCCAAACCCAGCACACCTCCCATGATTTCCAAGATTACCACCACAGAAAGAGTTATTAAGAACGTAGCAAAAATTAGCAGCACTAAAATGTGTTTAAATAAATAACCTTCAAGTACATCCCTTTCTCCACTGCTGCCTCTCCACAACTCGACATTACTAAAGCTAGTTTTTCCATTTTCCCATATTTGTTATTAATCCTTTCAAAACCCCTCGCATTTAGCGCACATGAGTAGTTCTGTAATCAATTTCCACAGGATTTGAAATTCCTCTTTAAAATACATGAGGTTTGCCCCCGAAAGATCTAAAATAACCTTTGAAGCATCAACCAGCACATACTGTCATCCCAAGCCTGCAGACAGACTAGGGTTTTGCTGTGTCTCGCAGCTCCCTCATGCAGTGGCAAACTGGAATTAGGGATGCTTCCATCAGGTTCCTTTCAGCTGTTCAGAGCCTCGAGGAGAGCACTGAAACTCTCCAGAGCAACATAAGTGATGAAGGCAGGACATTAACTTATTTATGGAGCAGAACCAAAAGCAAAATGGAGCCAGGAAGACTGAGTGTTGGGGGAGGTCCCCCTTTGTCACTCCCAGGAGGATGTCTTCCCCAGCCTTCTCCATCCTTCCCTTTGTAAACCCAAACACACAGGCTGTAACACCTCAAAAAGATTCCTGCATAATATCCAAGAACAAACTTCTGATACACTTTCCCAAGCAACCTGCCAAGAGGTGAGGGAAGGACAGGACAGATTTCTCACTAGGGAACTGGCCCTGGATCTTTTGGGCAGTAGCTGTCTTGTAAATCTGTCAAGCGCTGGAATATAAATATTGCAAAGTTATTAGGGAAGGACAGTAGAGTGTCTTAGATGGTAATCGGGCCATGGAGAGATTATAATGTCCACATTATGAGCACTAATCTCTGTGTAGCCTGTTGATGACATGACAATACCTACACTGTTTGATTAAAAAGCAGGTATCGAATAAATCATTTTTTGCTATTAAAAAAATGGTTATTTGGAAAAAAAAAATGGAGAAACCACAGTGGTGATAAACAAAAACACTGAACAAAGGTAACGGGTACAGATCAGCATCATACCAACATGCAGCATGGGTCAGTTTCCTCAAAAATACAGCTGGAAAACTGTTTTCTCATATATGCTTACTCTGAATAACATTAAAAAGCTTCAGTTTTTCAAAACAAGCTTGAAGGAAATTAAAAATAAAAAACATTATTCCAAACTTTTTATTAGAAGTCGAATAAAGAGAAGTTTAATAAAGAACTGTGTGTTGAAAGCATGGGAATAATTAAGGGCAGAACCACCACCTAATTTCGGATTTTCGCTGTCTGCCTGTTTTCTACCTAGAAATTGAAAGTTTCACACCTTTAACACCATGTTCTTCCTCTTCAGCATCAACAATACTCCTCACAAGACCTTATCACATAATATAATATTGTGTAATGTATTCAGATGAGTTCACATATTCAAATGCCTGTGTAGCTTTCATCTTGCTAATGCTTCTATTCACACCATAATCAGGAACTTTAATGTTTTCCCCTGTAGCTATTTCTTTACATGTAGCAAACTTTAATAGCTGTACATGGACTGTCAGACTCAGCTACACTTAAAAAAAATTAAAAAAGCTGTCATTGAAAACTTGCTTAAAAGCTCTTAGTGACCCAAAATACAAAGGGGTTTATGGGCCAACTGATAAAAGTTCTACAGATAGGTGTAAAAAAAAGGCCTTGAAATGGAAAGCTTTCCATATGAAAGAGATCAAGAAGAATTAATTGACTTTGTTTTGAGCAGGAAAATAAGAGGAAATATCACAGGATATACAGAAATACTAGTGTCAGTTAAGTAAATCACATTCTTCGATTTTGTCATTAAGAAAATACAAGATAAAAAGCCATCGAGCACAACTATTTTTGTTATGTACTGCATGACTAACTAGTGACATCCACTGCCACACAATATGAAAGCTTTGTAAGATTAAAAACAGATAAACACGTATATGGCCACTTAGAACTGGCCACAGCGCCAACTACAACAGCCTCTCCTCTCCCCTAAGGTGTAACTGCTCACAGCAGAGAGGAGAAAACGCTGACTGATGGAGTCGAGAAGGAAGCTCCGTCGCTATCTCTGACGTTACTCATCTCTCACATCTCTCCCCGTACGCACGGCACCGACCACACACACCCTACAGATGTGACAACCCGTGAGCTTCCTTGCAGCACACGGGACAAAAGTGTTAACAAGGCTCTAACCCTACGGGCAGTGCCCACTCGCAGGAAAACCTCGCTGAGAAATAAGAGCAGCATGAGGGATCCAGGTTGGGGTTTTGCCTGCATGGCTCACACCCCATTTTCTGACCAAATCTTTATATGTAAGAGATGTTGAAGCGTTTCAGGATGGAAAATGAAGACAGGAAGCAAACTTGTGGTAGGGTGAATTGCAATATTTTTAAAAGATGTTTCAAGGGTCAAATAACTTTCCAAAATTTTAAATCTCTTGGAACAGAAATATTCAATCTGCAACATCAGTGGAAACCAGAGAAAAAATATTTTGGTTTCTTGTTTTAAATCAGATCTTTGTACTGTTTTACACAGATTTAAGGTTTTTAGGCATTGGTCATTTTTCAATTATAAAAAAGGATCATTACAGCTTATTTCATTAACACTGGTCAATCACGATTGGCATGAAACAACTGTTTTCATGTTTAAAAACAGTGACCATGTTAACTATACACTAATTAAAATTTTACAGCAGCATTAGCACAGCGAAGTCTCACAGAAATCATTAATATAGTCAAAGGAGGGCACAAACCTACTCTGCTTGCACAATAATGTCTTTCAAATTAAATAAACCAGCCTTTTCACATTTCACTTTGAAAGAACGAAGCAACGCTGTAATTAGGATGTGCTAACTAAAATGTTTGTGCGAGTTTAACCTTTTAAATAAAAACACAACCGCACTCGGTACATCCAGGCTGTGCCTGCATTTCCCATTTCCTCCAAAGCCAAGATATAAGACCACAGACCATCCTGCCCACAGCCAGCCATCCGCAGAGCCCTAACAAGGAATGTATTTGCCCTCTGATTTATAAATTACATGGATGAGCACACGCAGGAAAACAAGCTGAAACCAACACGCTCTTAATAGTTTCTTTCTTTAATTAACACTTTGATTAACAGCTGCCAATTTATCTAGTGGCCTGACAAGGACTGCAGTCGGCTGTGTTTTTATTGCTGTTTTCTCCCTTTGCACTCTCCCCAGGGGAGCTGTGGCTTCAGAGGGATTTTTGGGGATTTTCAAGTTCCTGTGGGGAAACAACTCCAGAGGAGAGGCAGCCTCCTGTGGTCCCTGGTCAGGTCTGATGTGGTCGGTCCTGCAGCTCTGGAGAAAGGTGCCAGCACCCAGCACGGGCCTCAGCAGGGATGGCACAGCACGGTACGGCATGGAACAGCGTCATCAGTTTCCCCCATTCATGGTGAACTCACCACCCGCCTGCTTTTGGAGCCGCACCAGACCGCTCCGGTGAGGTTTGGTGAGGGCTCACATGGGCTGCTTGCAGCAGCCTCGCTGCGAGGTCATCCACGTCACTTGGTGAGCTCTGCCGAGGCCCCGCGACACCCGTGGGCAAGGGCACTGTCCATGCCAGGCCACCTCGCCAGCAGTGCTGGGGCTCCAGGCCAGCCTCAGGCACCCTGTGGCATCCACTGCCCCAGACCCCCGGCCAGCCTCAGCTCTACCTGCGAGCCTGCTGCCAACCATGGCCACTGAGGCCACAGAGGTGGCACTGGCACTGCTCAGAAGCGGCCATGGCAGCAGGCAGTGTGGAGGGAGGATAATCCCCTCCGTGAGTCCCATGGCAAGTTGCCACACCAGTGCCAGCACCACCGCAACAGTTCCTCCAGCAAATGTGATTATCACCCACCACCCCACATGGGGGTGGTTCCCCTGTGGCTTCGTGGCCCCGCCTGGGGACACCCAGCACCCCCACAGCTGCAGCTCCCTGGGCTGTCGGTGGCCCAGGGGGACGTGGCCCCTGCCACCCTGTCAGAGCAGCAGAGGGTGCTCCTGGTGTGATTCTTCAGCAGCAAAAATCCACTCCAGTATTTATTGTCCTCTTCTTCCAGACAGGTCTTGACATTCTAAATTTCCAAACTCTGAGGTCTAAAGTTAAGGTTTGATTTCCACCCAAAGTCAGCACATGGATACTAAAAATCTAATTTTTACCAAATTACTAATTTCTAGACCACTTCCTAAATAATCATTTATAAAAATTATACAGTGTATCTGCTGACAAAAAAGAATAGGAAGAAACAGCTTGTGGCTTTTGCTCTTGTTTCAAATACCATCATGAAAGCTGAAATTCTTGGTCTTTCCTCACTTATCGAATTACACTCAAATTCATTTTTAAAGCCAAGCAAATAACTTTTTCACTGAAATAAAAAGTTTGCCAAGAGCAGAGGCAGTTGGCTTGTGCAAACACCTTTGTGTATTAGCATCAGTGTGTTAGGATATTACTTTCTTTTCATTAAAAAGGGCTAAACAGAAGCAGGAAGCAACATTTCAGCAGACTGGGTTTTGTTTGGGTTGGGGTTTTTTTTGCTTTGTTTTGTTTTTTTTTAAAGGAACATGCAGAAACCTGGAGACTACTGCTGACAATAACAAGCTTAGAAATGAATACTAAATCCTAAACCACAAATACCAAATAGTAACTTTCCCATATTTAAGCACTCAGAATACAAGACAGCAACCAGCTCCTCTTCTGCTCTGAATTTCAAGAGAAGTTGACAGCTCATGTCATCTACCTATTAATTGTTAAGGACAACTCAGGAATACAAAGACATTTCCTTGGATTATGTTGTTTTAAATAAAACACATCTCCTTCCATTGCTAAAATTAGTATCAGAGGCATGCATGTTTTTGGAGGATTTGTTTCTACTGTGCACTCTTCTACTTGACACCCGTAATTAAAACTGGGTAAGTTTCCAATAGATTCTAGTGGTTCACAAAATTCTTGACTTTCAACTACTATGTGGGGAACCAGCACTGATGTATTTGTCATCTTAAAAACTAGAATTTATCCTTCTTTAGCCTTTGATTTGGTCTACTCTCATTTTAGGACCAAGAAGGCAAGTAGCTTCTATTTTGTTGCTTGTTCCACAAATAAACTGACCAAGATCAGGCAATTTAATTCCCACATGGAACAATGAAGAAAGCTGTCTTCATTCTGAGTAAGAGTGGGGACAAAGAATCCAATCCCTAAGAAATCTCAGCAGCTGGGCATCAAGGCAGAAGCTGGAATGGAAGGGAGAGGCATGACGGTACATTCACACGGGGAGAAAACGGCAATGGCCCACAGGAAGGCACACAATGGCTGAAAGAGAATGAGACGGGATTTTATGCTTGCTTGTCTTACAGTAGCAGCATATCTGCCAACTGTCTCAATCTGGGCATTTGTTTTTACTTACTATTTTCCAATGACTTAAAGGCTTCTAAGTAACTTTATACAGTAAATATCCGTGGGGTTTCACCTTGAAACAGACTAATGCGCATGCCACAGTTAAATCACATGCTGCAAGTGTACTCTGACAAATGTAAAAGGGACTTTACTTAACGTAGTAAAAATGACTCATTGTATAAGGCAATGATATTATGAAGTTCTTTTCCTGTTACTAAATATTTGAAGAGATTTTAAGTTTTGTTTTATATCAACACTACTTAAAGTCATTTACAAAAAAATCCCCAAAACACCAGTAACATTAGATTGAATATAAACACTTATATCATCAGTTAATACCTGAGTTCAGAGGCCTAAAATTAGCCTTGCAAGCTGTGATAATACTTTGCGCAGATACATCCACAAAGGGACATACACCTGCTCGCTCCCAGGGAAGGAGGCTGAAGTGCTGAGTCTCCTGCTCTAACTTCAGCTCAGGACAGTGCAGGCAGGGCAGACGGGAGAGCAGCAGTTCAATATCCAGCACTGCAGAGAACAAACCTAATTTCCAGGCCTTTGCTGTTGCAATATCACCCAAGAAGGACAATTTGAATTGTGTTGAAAACATTGAAATGGAAAAAGTTTGCTCCCTGCTACTCAAGATAACGTAAAGAACAGCATCAGCCCCGTCCTTTCTTCATTTTCTCACTGAACACATATTAACATGAAAAGATACTTATTTATGACGTTGTCACTATGCACACAGTAGCTCCCTAGTACAAACTAGTACTGTAGAATGTTAAGAAATGCTAAAAAAAAAAAGTTTCTACAACCTGAAGTATTCTGTACAGTTGGATTGCCAAGAAAATTGTTTTTAAGACTGGTTAGAGAAATTTTAATCTTTTACTTGCATTCTATTCATTTCTTGTCTGGTTTTGTGAAGTGATACAAATGCAGCTCTACCACATTTCCTTCCACTTTTCTACATTTTAGTGTTGTGTATTTTGAAATTATAGGTTAATATTAAGAAAACTGGAGAGCTGGATTTGAGGTGGTGTGCCCTCCTGCCCTCTCCACCAACAGAGGTCCCAAAGATACTGGGGTTTATCATTAGCATTAAAATCAGCATTCAAACAGCAAAGGTCAGACCTCTCGGTGTTCTTACGGAACCAAGGCAGGAAGATCTTCGCTCCAGTGTAGCTGTGGCATCTGTATGTCTTATTAAACTGGCAGGCAGTGGGGGGGAGGGAGAGAGGACAAAACACGACATGAAACCTGAAGCTACGTATGTGCAGAGAGAAGGAGGTGTTGCAACAGGAGGGAGAGCGACGGCAAACCACACAGGACAAAGCCACAGACACCCAGGCTTCATTATCTCCCCTGCACACGGAACAACTCATTTATCCTTTCTCGAAATTCAGCAATCTCGGGCACCAGTTTCACAATCACTTCAAGCTGGCTGGTGTGAGCTAATACTGCCACAGCAAAAAGCACTCCTGCCCTCTCCCCCAGTCCTGACCGCTCAGTTCGAGCCTTTGCACCATCTGCTCTCCCCGTAACAAAGAGCAAAACCATCCGTTCAGAGACCCGACAGTCTCACAAATCACAAGCTTTCTTGCGCCAACACTAGCAATTAACAGAGCGAGGACTACCAGGAATTAAAATGTGACTTGATCCCAAGGAATGGGTTGGAGGCCTAAGCAACTAGGGATGACAAAGAACCGGGTTGTGAGCTGCAGTAACGATTAGTTTGCCAGTTCCTAGAAGTTTTGAGAGTTATATAAAAAAAATTTTAGACTTCCAAGGAATTTCATCTGATTGATATCAACATTGCATAAGCTGGGCTTGCTTACACTGCTGTCTGCTTATGTTCACATGTGGTAATGTCCAAAATGATTTTGTTGTAAATATTTTGCTTTACAGAGATTGTTTGGTTACTGACTACTATTATTATTCTTCCTGGAAGGAAGAGAATGATGGGCCTTGAGCCAACCCCAAGCTTCTTAAAGTTGATCAATTGAGAACTCCAGTGTGGTTACTTGGAAAACCCACTCTGCTGCTATGGGAGTGCACAGAAAAGAACCCTGCCATGTGCTATGTGACACCATGAAATCAGCCTTTGTGAAGGGAATAGCAAAATCATATAGAGAGTAGTGATACTGACTTGTATTTAAGGCTTTTTGTGTCTTTTTTTTCCTGAAGCTGAAAACGAGAGCTCTGACTATCATGAATGAAATTCCCAGAACCTCTAGAATCACTGGGCAATGGATTTTGAAATCAGTGGATTTTTCTGTCTAACAGCTGCCACTTTGGAGAGTGTCTTATGTGCTACAGAAAACACAAATATATCAGCAAGATATCTGCTTTAGGCCTTTTCTTTTCTTTTCCAAGTGGGCATGCTTAGAAGTTCCTCAGGTTTCAGAAAAATGGAGCAAGTCCAAAATAAAATGGATGACTGAGTACAGAGGAAAAACTTGACAGGCTTGTTGGTGCACAATCAAGTGACAGCATTATATGCTTTAATATCAACTTCACTTTTTAGGAATTAAAACCAGAAAAAGATATTTAGTACATTAGATTTCAAGTGTACTGTCACAGCTACTGTGGACCACTGCCACCTGGACAACTGGGACAGGGCAGAAGAAATAGGAAGCGGCCCAAGAGCTTGTCAGGGCTTTCAGCACATCCTAACTATTTGCCAAGCCTCCAGCCTTCCTGGGTACATTCTGATGATCACAGAAAAAGGTGATAGGTATGGTCCTAAAGGTCAGTACCCATCCTCATTCTGAACACCAATCGATCCTATGGAGACCATGCTGGACTGAGAAAGGAATTGGCCACTATAAAAATTAAGCAACTCTAGTTGTCATTCTGAATCTGTGACAAGAAAGATGTGAGCATCAAGCTTTGCAGTACTACACACATATATAAGCTTAAATCATTTCTATGGCTGTCAAAGGAGTCACGGGTATTTTTAGAAGTTGTCTGCCGGATAGCTTTGTGACCCACATGATGACCTTTGGTCAATGAGTCCATGGCGCTATGACGGGGAAGGGACTGCACTGTGGTGGTTTGAAACCTTTCCTTTGACCTTAGAGGCCAGGAGAGGGCCAAGATGGCATCCTTCCAGGCGTATACATGGTTATGTGTGGCCTGTCAGAGGCTGTAAGCCAAAATGAAACTGAAGAAAATGAGTGCTAGCTAGTCCCATGCCAATGATGAGAAGGGCCAGAGCCTTACAGAGTACTGCAAGTTCTCAATTATGATCTAGAAAAGTGAAAGAAATTAAAACAATTACTTGACTAAGTCCACTCTAATCCAGAACATAAAAATGCTTAGCTTATGAACTCAAATGAAGACTTCAGCCACATAGTAACAAAGGAGACACAGCCAATTTTCCTCTTAGCAAGGAAAGGAGCCATGAATTCCATGTGAATATCTACGGACAATAATGAACAGCTCTTAAAACTATCAAACTTCAGATCAGCTCAAATCCACCTCTACAAATAATACACAAACATCTGAAAGTTTCAGGCTCAAAGGTGGAAGGGCACACTGACAGGGGTACACCTTCTACCTAACCCACAGAATTAGCTGCAATGCACCTCAGAAACAAGAGCTTTTCCCACCGCCAGACATGACAAACAGGTTCTTCACAACCGGTGGGGTCACACACAGAGGATGTGGCACAATACAACTTCTGCCTGGGAGAGGAAAAAAATCCTACGGGATAAAAACATAAGAAGGTGATTTGGCTAAAAGTGAAGGCTTCCTTTTGAAAAGCTATTCTATACAGAATTGAGAGTTAAAGATTTTTTGACAATCTTGCCAAACAACAAGGAAAAACTCGGTTATGTAGGAACTGCTTCAACTCTCCAGGAGCCTGGTCTAATTGCATCCTTTACAAACCAGTGTAAAGAGTGAGAGTTTTATACCAACATGGGCAACTCGTTATGGAGTGAACGGAGAACAGAAAAGAGGACAAGAATCTCTTGATGATGGCTCTTCTTTCTCTAATGCAACCTGGGGAAACAAAATGTAATTGCAATCTTTGTGGCCAGCAGCGCTCTCAGACATTGCAGAACTTGTATGAGGCAGCAGAACAGGCCAAGTTAAATATCAGGCATTTACATATTAGACACACTGATGGCTTTTTCTTCTACATCATTTTGCTATTGTTCAAAGGATTAACATGCTGCCCTGCTGCATGACGACTGGAGGAAGATCTACATAAATTCTAGAGTAAAAAATATTGATTTTCTATACAAACATTACATTATGTTTTTGTTTCATCAATAGCAGATAATAGGGTTTGGAAGCATTTTAGCTGTTACTAAAGATAAAGAGATAGCTAATGATGGCCTATTTAGTCAATAATAGTATCACAGACTTATGTAAAATTTCATGTCATATTTATCTATTTCTGTTTGTTATTTTCTACATTTAAAAATATATATTTGTAATTGTTTACAAGTGTCACAATATTATGGAGCTCTTACAGAGCTGGGTACTGCAGGAACTAATCCAACACTGCTACTGAAAAGCTGTTTGTGTCTTTGTTACAGGTAGACACAACACAACATTTAAGAATCCGAATTGTCATTACTTGGATTTAATTATTTAGTGTTAAACTGAATTAAGCCTAATGAAGAGTTTAAAAAGTTGGTATTAATTGCACTCTTTGGAAAGTTAATTTCAGCCTGCAATTATTATTATTTTTTTTAAACTTACTACATAAATCATGTGGTTATTGATTGCTATTAATCAATAAACTTACAGGTTTCATTGTATACAAAGTTTTATACACTCCTTCTTCTGGTAATATCTTAAAAAACATAGTTTCTAGACTTTATGTGTTTCACATGTTAGATTTTAAGTGTATCATATTGCCTGGAAGAAAAAAAAAACAAAGCAGTATCATGTCAGTACCTGCAAGTTTGTTTTTAAAAAAGACAGCACACTGGAGATCAAAAATGAGTCAATAAATAAGAGGTGAAAATTATTCACCTGTTAGCAAGCGAATAACTAGGTACCACTGCAGGTACCTGGTGTAGCAGGTACTTTGTAGCTGTGCCTAAAACCAAAATGTTATTGATTTCTTTTAATTTTATAAGAACAATATTGTCTGAAGTTTTTCCAGAAGAGCAGCACTTGCACACATGCCTAGTTACCATTTGGTGCACTATTGCTGTAGGTGAGAATATGGCTTTCAGAATGCTGCCTTCTTCTCCTGAGGAAGCAGATTAATAAGTTCCTACAAAACACTGTTTTTATGTAGCTGCAGCATGGGTAACTGGAGCTACATCCTCCTCCATTCCATTTTCCTTCGTTTTCTCTCCACTTGTAGAGAACTGGTGGGCATTCCTCTTACTGCAAAAGCTGCTGAAAGCTACATATACATCCTACTCTCTAAAAAATATTATTTAGAGTACAGAAAATGAGAATTTTTAAATAAGAAGTTCAGCAAGAAACAGAAAAGGGATGTATAAGAAAACAAACATAAGATGACCTATTAATAACTGCACACGCATGCCTATATCCATCTCTTTCCTTGATGGCCAGTGCCTGACAAAGCCAGGAGAGGTCTCTCAAATAGGGGACACTGTTGTTCCCCCCGCCCCTCACCAAAATGTGCAAAATCCAAGAATGCCATGATGTTACCAAAACCACACTAATAACTGCTGCCAGAACAAAAAACTAGTGAAAAAGTTAAACCTCTCCTCCTTTCTTCCACTTTTCCCCCTCCACACAGAGGAATAAACCCAGCACTGCACCTACTCCATTCTCCCTCCTGCAAGGTCATTTTCTCCTACCTTCCTTATTTAGCTTCCTCCTTATTGTCTTCATCTATTTCTTTTTATATGTATTTTACTTAAGTTCTTTGTTTCACATTTCCCTTTTTAGCTATTCCCCCATGTCCTCTCCTTCCCCTCCTCAGACATACACACACCCAAACTGCAAACCACTTAATTCTAGCTGTGCTGAACCAGCCCTGCCAAAGCTGCCATCCTCCTGCCTGCCCCAGCCAGGTGCTGCACAGCTCTGTGCTGGGAGCAGTGGTATCTTGGCAAACAAAAATTACTGTAATGGATGAGATTTCTTATCTGACCTTTGTAGCTGTGCTTGCAGAGGAAAAAAAAAAAAGACTATGTTCTAATCCTCTCTCTTCCAAATGCTGCATTTGCTTGAGAGTCGGCTGGTGGGATGAGAGGGTACAGGCTGTGCAACTTGAAACTACGTGCTTCCATGGAAAAAGAAAAAAAAAAAGGGCAAAAAACAACCCAAACTATTTTCTTCTTGACAGTTCAATACTCAACACTGTTTTACAAGCTTCCCAGAATACTTCTCCCTGGAATCACGAAGCACTGTGGTGTTCATCTGAGGTCTGGAGTTCTTGGAATAATCTACACAGTTCAAGAGAACACATACTTGTCCCCAAAAAATAAATGAGGAAGTCCTTGTAAATAATTGATCTGCACGTCTTCAGGTTTTGAAATTAAACTACTTCTAACCCCACCCTCTAACACCAAGTTCATATCTCGATGGCTCTGACACTTTCCCAACTCTCCTCCACGACAGCAGAAGTCCTGCCTTTTTTAACTCTGATTCAGGCTTCTTCCAACTCCCCAGCTCTTAAATAGGTTGCAGCTTCATTCTTCTGCTCTCAGTTTAGGGCTGTGTGCCAAACCCTGCGTGCCCACAGCCTGCCCTCGCAGTGCATGCCACCTCCTCTGGCCAAGCTCCAGCCTGAAGGAGTGGCTTAGGCGTTAGAAAGAACCCTTTTAGCTGTAAAGGAAACCTTCCAAGGATGTGGAGCAAGTAAGCAGATGGAGAATGGCCTTCCCCAAACCTGCAGAAAATCTGAAACGATGGTTATGAGAGCTGTGTTCTGCTCCACGTGCCATTTCATCACTCAAAATCCGTTCTGAATAATGAAACTTATCATTGATTTTTAGATGAGTTAACTCTCTCATTGCCAATCATTTTCAACTGTAGACTTGACAGGGACTATCCCAGCTGGCTTCTTCCAAAGTGAAGCTGTAGTCAAATATACTCAACAGCTACTTTTGTTCTCTTTAGATCTTACTCCAATCTATTGATCAACTTACTAACTTTTCCCCTCTTGCTAAACAACTACTTCTGTAAGCGACAGTGAATGCAGCACTGCTTCCTCTTTTCCCACAAAGATAAATATCTTTGTTTTTCTTTCTTTCCACTTGTTCTTCCCCTGTCAATGTTTACCTTGAAAAGGGAGCAGTCAGTCCCAGTCTCCAAATGCTTAGCAAGGATATCACTATAAAGGAGAAGGGTTTTCACGGAACCCTTGTATAATTACATTAGACTTGTTTTATATACTTTAACATTTTAGTAAGAGTAAAAAAAGATATTCTCTATCCAGTCAGTGATAAAAACACAAGGATTTCTGCATGTAGATCTTCTGCTATGGCAGAACAGCATGGAATTCAATTCTCCCAAAGGTAAGAAAAGCCAAAAGCACACCAAAGCACTTGAAGTTTGCAATATTTTAGCACACACAGTGCTGTAGTTAGAATAATATGAACTACACGGTAAGTGGCAGACTGAACAATCTCTTTTTTAAATCTAAAGCTGAACATCACCTTTTTTGTTAGCTGATACTTAAAATTGCTTTACGTCTTCAACTAGAGCTTGACAAATCCATGTACCCACAAAAAAAAAGAGGAAGTTTTACTAGAAAACTGACATCAGCTTCTCAGACTCCCTGTGCTTTCATGTAATAAACAAAGACCACAGCCATTACGCTTACAAAAATAACCTTCTGCACATGAACTGGTTGTGATGTTACAATTAACCACAGCGCCCAACTTCACCGCTCCTTAAAATCTGCATGGCAGAACTTGCTTGTGACTTTAAATCCCAACTAGCACATTAGGTATTCAGCTAATAGCTTTGGGGTACACATTTCAAAGCCTGAAATATATTTACAGAGTTTCTTTCTAGGTGGTAATAATTTCTTATTTAATGATGCATTATTTTAAAATCACTAAATAATCAGATAAAACTTTTTTCTTTTTTTTTTCATTTTTTTTTCCCCTGAAATGAATCCCATGCTGACCTCTGAAGCCATTCTCTTCTAGGAATATGCCAAGATGATTCTTGCAAAAGCTACAGAATTTCACAAATCTCTGCCAGGAAGAAATTAAACTAGCTGTTGCTAGACCCAGAGACTAAGAACCAACTACTGGAATATGGACCATAGGAACTACTACGAGAGGACTGTGTATTTAAACAGAAGCTGCCAATGATAGTTTGTTAAATTATATAAGTTAACTCGAGCCATAATATGCCAAATGCCACCTGTGCATATTTGGCAATATGCTTGATAGATTACCCCAGCACATCTGTGACACACCACATAATACTCAAGTTTTACTCTGGTTATTAGACTACTGCAGAAGATACCCAAGAAAATTCCTGTGATTTATATAAAACGTTTCATACTGCTTTAAAAATATCTTAGTGAACACCGGACAACTGCTGAAACCAACTGCTTGCTGCCAAAAGCCTGCAGGCCAAAATGAAAGCTTATCCCACTAAAAGGCAGATGAGCTCAGGCAACCTCCTATGAGGAACAAAAAAAACCCCCAAACCCCAAAAAACCAACCAAAAAGCCCAACACAAAACAAAACACCAAACAACAAACCCCTCAATCCTCAGGTCCAGTGGCTTTGGAACAGGATTCAGTACATTTCTTTCTTTTCCTGTCTGTTTCAAATGCTGCTTTGTACAGACACTATCTTTGATTTGGTAACCCATGCTGAACACTCTCTGTTCTATTCTAAACAAGCAACATCTGCAGAACTTTGAGAAATAAAACTTTAAAATATTAAATACTTGTGTCAGATTTTTCAGAACAATTAGCTGATGCCAAATTTGAGATAACAGAAAGAGGGCAGGACAAATTTATATTCAGTTCACAGTATACCAGCAGAAACCAAACATGTAATGCTGCGGGGACTGTAATACTTAGATTACATATGATAAAATATCTGAAATACAATAGCTTATTAGCAGGGATTGGTAACGGATCATTTATCCCAATTAAAATCACAACAAATATCACATGTTCTCTCTAAATCCAAGTACTTAACACCAACATCAAAAAAAACCCTTGTGACTAGCCAAAGTAACTAAAGGTGGGTGTGTGAACTGGCTGAGGGAGGAAGGAGTACGGTTATACGATGAGATGGAGGAGATTCATGAGAGACCTTACACTGACTTGCAGGATGGACTCAAGTAAGTAACACAAGTGAACATCTCTCTCTACTGCCAGGTTATTGGGAAGAATTTCTTTGCTGAAAGGGTTCTGAGGCATTGGAAGGGGTTGCCCAGGGCAGTGGTGGAGTCCCCATCCCTGGAGGGATTGAAGAGTTGTGTAGACACAGTGCTGAGGGACATGGGTTAGTTGGGGACTTGTCAGTGTTGGGTTAATGACTGGACTGGATGATCTTAAAGGGCTTTTCCAATTGAGGCAATTCTGTGATTCTGTGATCTGCCCTCTGAGTCTCTGCAGGCTGCCCATAAGATTGTGTGATGACCTTCTCTATTCCAATCTCACAACCTCCTAGAAACCACAAAAAGCGTGTAAATCTGTATTATTGTCCCATTTCTGAATCCTGTATTTCAGGTTTACACATGTGCTGATCAGAAACTGAAATGTTTTAGCAGTTCCCCACCAGCTCACAGAGCAGCAGCCAGCAAAGCTGACAGTACCACTCCCCTTTGCCACTGCATGCCAAACCTGTGGAAGTTAATCAAAACACTAGACATCATTTTTTTAATGACTCAACAGCCCAACACACTGTCATCATCTCTTTCCAATATGTACTGTATTAATGGTTTTCACAATCACTACATGACTCACAGACACTCTCAGTTTAAGCTTTACAGGTAACCTTCATTAGTATTACTGAGAGTTTAACCCCACTTTGTATTTACAGAAACCAAAGCACAGAGGAAACAAACAACTCTGCAAAAAAACTAGGAAAATTAGATTGGAGAAACCCCACATCTCTGCACCGATGCTACTTCCACTCTGCTGATCTACCTCGCCCCTCTGAGCCACAAAGCAGCCCAGATGGTGCAGAGAAGCATCTCTCTCTTCAGACAGGAGGCTGATAACCACAAGGAGATGTGATAAACCCGTGGAACGGCTGAAATACCAACAAAAGGTCATACGGCCCAAAAACCCACGTCACTTCAGGGTTTCCATGAACAATCTGAAATAACCGTCGTGGTGGCTTCCTCAAAGAGCAACCTTTCAGTGCAGCACAGGAACCGCACCTGGCACGTTTTTGTGGGAAGGAGAGAGAGGAAATAAAAGGGACACAGACACATCCCACTGTCTGCTGAGGGGGCGTTCTTGAGGAGCATGATGGTTAGCAATTTTACAGACAGCCAAGTTACTTTTATTGTAAGAATTAATATATTAAGAGAGGAAACTGCAGGGACTTAAGAAATACACATGATTTAAACACAGAGGGAGAGTCTATGCGGTATGAAGTTGGGAGAGGCTGGCACAGATCATCCAGAGTGTAGAGAAATACTCCAGCTGGAGAAAAATACTGTGCTTTTTCAGAATAGGTCATCATGATAAGTGATCTCAGGTGCTTCACTCATGAGACTGAATGTCTGAACATTACACCTTTTTTCCATCTTCCACCTCTGAACTGATCTTAAGCCATCCGAGGAAGATGCTGATACCATTATGAAAACATAACTATTCAAAAAGCAGCAGAAAGAATACTTGCAAAAAAAGACTTAAATTCCTTGATCAGTCCCACAAATGAAGCAGTTGAGACTTGGCAGAACAGAGGATTCATCCTGTAACAACTTTCCTCGGCTGGCTGGTGTGCTTCTGCCCTGCCTGATGCCCAGCATCACTGACACCCTACACCAAGAGGGTAGAACCATTTCAATGTACTGACAGTCAGCTGCTGTACACAGGCCAGACGAAATACCACAAGCAGACTTCAGATATCTCATTCTATTAGATTGATTTTAAAAACTAACCTACATGTGGTGGTATGCATACCAAATATGTTACCAAATTGTACAAATCAATGATAGCATTTATACCAATAGTACAGAACAGATTATTTAAATGGAAATTCATACTCCAAACACTTGCTTACATGGCCTCAAAAAGTAGAATTTAATTTCTAATTAATACCTCTTCCAGTCAAACCCATTAATTATAAAAGTATCAGTTACATACAAAACTCTGTTATTTGCATCAATAAAGTATTTTAGTATTTTACTAAAATATTTCAGTATCAAACATTCTGATGAACAAGGTTACATTTAAATTATTTCTGATTACTTGCGGTCCAGGGAAAAAACCCAGCATATGTCCTGCAATGCACTTTCAGCCTACCTAGTTAAGTAGTTTATCACGAATATACTTTGGAAGAAATTAATTAGCTCATTAGGTTTAACTAATAGTTTGTTTAGCCTTCTTTTGACAAAAGTGACATTTTAAAAGAGCATATTCTACTTCAGAAAACAAAATCCCACGTGAAAAGTTTCACAGAACACCAAGTACAAGCAACACATATCACCAGGAGTTGTAGAATATTTTAAGACATTACTATTTCTCTGGTAACAATTAAAAATAACTTTAAAAGACCCTAAGAACATCACAAAGGTACAGCCGCATTGATGCACTGTATTTTTTCAGAACTTGTTGAAGTAATCTCTCCTTTATCAATCTCCGAAATAATATCAAAAATAGTAGACCTAAACTCAGGGAAAACTGACTGTGATGAATCCAAAGAGTGTTTCATTTTCTTGCTATCATGATAGCATAGTTTTTGTTTTGAAAAGACTTTGTGCATGTTTTGAGGACTTAATCAGTTTCCTTCTCCTGAAGTACACTGTGTTTAAAATGCCCACATCATTGCCTGGTAACGAATCACCTGCCATATTTATCAGCTTTCACATTCGATCTGCTACAACGAGGGAGAACCGCATAAGGATTTAAAGAATGTGAAGACTGATTAAAAAAAAAAATAAAAAGGAGAGCTAGCGCTACACAAAATCACCGAGTCAGCCTTCTCACCTATCTGAGGCTATTAGTTTGGCAAACTAAGGTCCTTTAATGACGTTCACCCCACCCAAGCCTGTTTTTCTCATCAGAATGACCCCGCCTGTTTCCTCTGCACGCCACAGCCCTTGCCGAGCGTCTTCATTGTTCAGAATGGGCTTAAGAAATACTAATAATAACTTCATCATTTCCATCCCCTCCTTCCACATTTCTCTCATAGTGTGAATCTGCTATTGATGTAAGGTTTACACTAGAGAAAGTTTCATATTTAGAGATCATGCTCCTACAATGTGACATAGAATGAGTACATTATGTTAGCATTTACTCTTTCATTTTTTAAAAAATATTTTCCATACCTTCATTTTGTAGTTCCCTCTTCACTCTGTCCCTTTTAAATTTCAAGTAGTGCTTACAGAAGAGTTTGAATTAACTTCACATAACAAGTTTAACACTGGTACAAACAGCATTACAACAGCCCATGTTTTCAGGTCCATGGTCAAGAAGCAATGCTGTACCTACTCAGTTCTTGAACTGCTGCTTCAATCCGCCCATAAGCTGTCATGCCAACAACTACCATACTGGTTCCTACAGTAAGGATGTGCACACACACAGAGGGAGGAAGCAGTAGTCCAGAAGATGCTCTGTCCATCTTTTTTATTAGCACTTGTCAGAAAAGATCTCATAAATTGGTCAGAAAACATCTCCTGACTTTTTCAAGAAACAAAAAGTTGAATACCAAAAACCTCGTACCCAAATATTGGTATGAATTGTTTGACTTTAATTTCTAGTCTTGAGTGAAATGTGGAAAAGAACCTCCCAGAATTAGGTTTGTAGGAAGTAAATGAGCACTTGAACTTGCGTAGCACTTCACATTTTCTCAGTCCTCTATAAACACTGGCTAGCACCAACCAACACAACAAGAGCTTCCTAGCATATTTTATATACAAAACCATCGGACCAGTAAAACAAATACAAATTGATACTTCTGAAAAGAAATAAATAAGCTTACTGGACATTGGAAGCATACCATGTTTTACAACGAAATGTGTATGTTTAGCTTTTAGCTGAAGTTCACAGTTCACACTGCAACAGAACCGTTAGGTGTAAAAATAATCTATATAAATACACAAGGAGAAATGACACACAGAGACACAAACACACTACACGTACTGTCTGTGAAACACTATGTGTGTCATTTCAAAATTGAACTGTACGTATGCAGCATTTCAAGAAGGCATTAAAAAAATTGAAAAGCACAATATCTTTACATAAATGCATTACAATGTATATAAAATGATTAAACACAGGTTATGTTCTTTGACATTATTTATAATGTAGTGATCTCTGTACCATCAATTTAAAAAAAAAAAAATTTGCCAGGCTTAATCCTGATTTAACCTCACCCTTAATTATTAAAAATAGTTAAGCACTTACCATAATGTGATTGAAATGCCTGTGGTTTTACGACCTGATTACAATGGTTACACATCACCAAATAGAAATCATCATGAGCCGGGCAAAGACCAAATATTGGCATATCTAAAAACAAAAAGACAAAATGGCATCTCTCAGCTGCTGACAATTATTGAAAAACAGTTTAATTACAGAGCCATGACACTAGTGTTGAATCATAATTTTAATACATTTGTCTCAAATTTGAAAATGAAGAAATAAGAGCATATAATGCAATAGATAATTTTGTGCTGAAGTATTACAAAAGCAAAAATCTTCCTGCAAAACTAAATGTAAAATGAGCAATTACTTGTAGAAAACATCTATTAGAAAACTGATTTAGGACTGATTATCTTATACCAGATGCAAGAATGTAATAAAAAAAGACTGACTTCAAATGACAACTACAACATAAGAGGAGATGTTTTATGTATTCTGAAAGGGGTTTGGATTTTATTCCAATTTCATTAAATGAATTCAGAAATGAACTTCATTTTCTATTTAGTTTTTTTAAACCATTTTAAACACACAGTCATTTACCAGGCAGTATTACATGTCTAATGGTTTTATTTGTTTAACAGTGCATTATAGTCCAGCCATCTGCTGCCAGAGATCTGTGTAACAGCTATATAAGAGAGAGAAATAGAGATAACAGTATGTCAGAGCACGTGTGGATTTCAGAGATAACACACATACTCGCGGACTTTTACTAATAAAATTAGTTACTACAATTTTGTCTTCAAGAATACAGTTTCTTCAGAATATAGATTAACAGTTAAAACTGCATTCAGAGACTACTGGAGCACTAAATACAACATTTACTACACAACTTAAAGGTAAATTAATGTATATAATTAAAAATGTTATTCAATCATTAGAAGACAAAAAATAGGAAACTGCAACCATAATAGTATAAATTCATTACTGCCAAACACATGGCTGAGGGATCTATAATGCTATTTAAAGGTTTAAAACTGATATAAGAAAACTTATTTTCTTTAAAAAAAAAAACCCAAAACCTCAAGTAAGAGATTTATCTTAACAGTAACTTAGAAATTAAGTTAACCTTATTTACCTCTGTGCTAGAACTGACCCCAGAGTTTTGTTGCAAAGCTACTGATTTGCCTGTACGTATTTTTGACGACATCCGCATTTTTGTTCATTAATGGAACACCAACTATGAAATAAATAATGTGAGCTGCATTTTAAGAGTGAACGTGCCATAATGCCAGGTAACCACTGGCAGTACAACACTGTCAGCCCCGTAGAGCCCCATGGACTCCACTTTGTTCCTCGCAGACAAAAGAACATATCCACACCAAACGGCTTCCAGAATTAAGGGTTCCCTCTCTAGCCAAGTATCTACATCATAAGAATTTAATTACTTTTCTTTAAAACAATAAGGTCTATCCCAGGTTTTCCAAAAACCTTATTAGTGCTACATTAAAATTAAGCATGATACCTGCAATAACAGTTGCAACTGGATTCTGCAGTTGGATGCATATACAATGACCATGGACATCTGACATGGCTGTGATGGATCAGAGCTACGCTTACCTAAGTCACAGGCAACTGAGGTTACACTAAATAAGTAAATTTTAAAAAAATCTAATTTGAACTTCATTAAGTAGTGTCTCTTGCTTTTTTATTTATATGATATTTATTAACAAAAGCATTAAGACCTCAGGCACACTTAACTTACTGCAAAATAGACAAAACTAGTAAATACATGCTGGTGGAAAAAAATCAGATAGGAATAATAAACTTTTATTTTTCACTGTCTACTTTCTGTGATGTAATATTAAGCTAGATAAGGAAAAAACAAAACAAACCAACTGAAATGTCATTGCTAATATTTCATGCAGGAGCTCTTTGGGTATGCCTGTGTAAAAAAGTTTCCACATGGCAAACAAATACTCCAGGGTGACTTCCATTTAACTCCTAACACAGGATGATGAATGGGAGAATAACAGCGCGCACTGCCTGCTATTTACATCAGTAACAGCACACAGACAGGCTGCTGCTGTACAACGTCTGACCAACTGTAAATCCACACCCTGTAACCTGTTCTCATAACTGCACCTTTCGGACAACGCTGGATTCACAGACTTTACACTGGCTTGCACAGGATGCAGGGGGGAAATCGCTGACATGAGAAAGGACTGCCTGCTTCAGTGTCTCTCGCGAGATAAAGTGCTCCTTGACACCAGCCTGAGACATCACGCTCGCTCTGCTGAAGTACCCTTTCATGAATATTTGCTGGCAATACAGAGCTGTAATTTTAAATGGCAAGTGAAACAAATTGGCAGAAACTGATGTAAACAAAAACATTTTCCTATCTTAGTTCAGGGATCCCAAGAAATCTGAATAATTTACAAGTGTCCTTTACACTGTGAAGCACATCTTCAGAGATTTAAAATCGAAGCTCCAAGTGACAGAAAGCAATGCTAAAATACTAGGAAATACACAAACTCATAAAGAACCATTCTAAGAGGAAAAACACTTGACACAGAAAAAAGGATTTGCTGCACACCCAAAAATCACAACCAAGATTTCAAAGGAAGTCACGCACGAGACTCCAGCCAGATCACACAAATCTATTAAAGATCATCTGCCCCCGCAGCGCTTTCCTACAGGACTGATAACAGAGCAGCATCTAAACATAACCTGCCAGGGAGTAGTGAAGGTTACAGTCCTAAATGGAGTTCATTTTGTTTTCTCATATAGGGTAAAAAAACCTGTAAGTTTTTATTATCAAAGCATTTATTGAAAATAGATACAACCAAATCCTTTTTTTAGAGAAACCCATAGGACCCTAAATAACACTGGAACCTGACTGTGCTGAGCACGGCATGAGCGCAGGTGACCAGCCCCTAAGTGCCACAGGCTAGACATGAGTGGGCAAAAAAAGTAGTATCAATACCTCACAGAGACCTGAGATTAGTTTTAACAATGGGTTTGAAACTGTAAGGAGCGTGGCCCAACCCAGATCAGTTAAGACAACTGGAAGAGACCTGAATCCACACTTCCCAACCCAGGAGCCTCAGTCTTCAGCAGGTGAGCTGCCACATGTGGAATGTGCTTCACCGTCTTTTTAGTCTAGCACAGAAAGGGCAGGTTTCAGGGAAATCTTATTTTTCTTTCTCTGTTCCAACAGGGCACATTATGAGAATGACAAATTAGACCATGCAAATGTTAGAGAATAATATACAGAATAGTTTAACAAAACTTATATAAAATGTACACACCAAGAGTAGGTGGATGCCTGATTTTTCTGTTGCCCCCTCAATCACTTACGGAAGTTCACAAGTCTTGCAGTTGATATTCTAACATCTAATACTTTATACCTATTTCATTTAATGACTTGCAAATTTTCTATTTACAAGTCTAATGAAGTTTACAGTATTTCACCAGTGTCACTTCAAATGTACTGTTCCTCTGAGCTTAAAAATGACTTTTTTAAATACTTTGCTGTAAATGTAAAGCCCGTGCCACTCAAGGAAGAGCCTAGCAACTGTGATTCATATGTTCCTCTTTCAAAGCGGGGCTCAATTAACTCCCTCCATCCGGGAATGTTTTTCAAGGTCAAACTAAAAATTTAAACCAAGACCTCAAACTTTCCATTTATTTTTCCATAAATGCAGTATTTATCTGATATCAACATACAAATACTCTTACAAGAGCTGTTAGTTACATTAATTCTATTAATGCCATAAAGAAAGACAATTTAATTTACCTCCATAACGCCAAACCTCTGAACTTTATGACCTCCAGAATTCACTTCTCCTTTCAGAAGTAACTTAGTTTCAGTGTTTTTAAAAAGGTGACTTTAAATGATACATGGCTGTACTCCTTACCGAGACCAGAACAAGTCCCTGCCATGGGCAATTCTGAGATACCTTAACTGCATTATTTGTTGAGCATGTAATAAGGAAAATGCTTCTTATTTGGCAAAGGCAAATACAGCATCTTTTCTAATAAAAAAGCAAAACCAATGATGGACAATCTGGCATGCCATACATCAAGTACTATTGAGTTCAGGATGTCTACTCTGAAAAACTTTGTTAAACTGAGCTGCCATCTCTGCTTCTCTGGAGGAACAGAGGAGTACAAAGTCATCTCATAATTTCTTAGCATTTCCAGCATTCTCTTTCAGGACAGTTACACTAGAAATTCATGCTTGTGGTCGTTAAAAGTAACTGTGTCTGGGTACTCTCAATTCTCTTACTTAACATCATAGACAACAGAACAAATAAAACAGGGTAAAAAGCCCACAGTTAGAGAACAGGTCGGCAGTTTGCGTTTATCAAACCATTAGATTTAGTGACTACCACAGCTCCACTGCATACTTTTATAGGAATTTTTTTTAAACTCCCCAAATTTATCAAATTTCCTACAAATCTTGTTTTCTTTTTTTCAAACCGGGACCATTGCACAGTCCACCTCCCCTAGCATCTAATAAGACAACATCCCTTCTAGAAATGAAATGAAAGGATATATCACCAAAAAAAGTGAGGTCAAGATCTTCTCCAGGACAGCAAACTCTAGAGGAAAAGGGTGAAAGGAGCCCTGATCCTGGCTGTTTGCAGAGACCACAACACAAGTTTACTATTTTGCAGAAGTCTGCTCACTGTGACTGAAAAAACAAGGATGAGAGTGAAAACTGAAACAGAGAAAGAGAAAACAAAACTAGCAAGGGCAGAATGAGCAAAGGCAAAGAACAAACTCAAGAGTTAAAGAATAGAAAACTTGCTGAAAAAAGTGACAATAATACAGAAAAGTACTGCAGAAATATTTTTAAAGACAGAACATTGCTAACACTCACTTCTTCCCTATCCATCCTCAGCATAAAAATCTGGTTATTAAGATTATTTCTAAAAGTCTGATCTGATTTATCACAAATATGTACATACTGCTGCTTGCCATTTACTGTAATTTGACAATGGATATTTCATACTGATGCCTGATGTGAACGGTAATATGTTTTGACTACAAAGATCCCCATGACATAGGATAACACACCTTCAGCACAACACCAACCTGATTATACTTCCAGAATATTTTTAATCACTACAGTTAATATTAAATGCATTAAAAATGCGATGCCCTAGACTATTAACTTTACAGTCAGAACAGATATAACTCCCTATTATCTCTACAACTCCTCAAACACAGAATTTATTTTTCTTTTTACTGGGGCCTGATCTAAATCCACCCTAAGTAAATGTACCAACTTTTATCGATTCACTAGGCTTTCCATTAAGACATCAGGGAATTGTTTTGGAGCTACTATATAAGGAAATTGTAAATATATCCAATTATTTTGAAATGCTGCCAAATCTGGATTGTTTGAACTACCTACTTCATGGAGCAAGTAAGTTCAAATAATGTCCACAACAGCTATCTCGAATACATTTGCTCTGTACTAGCTGTGTTTTCTCTTCTCATTTGAAGATAATTAGTCTTGATCATAGTAAGGTAAAAGAATATGTGAGTACATTTTGTTTTCACTTGACTTAACTGGTAGATCTCTTTCTCTAAAGGCATGTTTTTATTAGAACTTTTCTTTAAGATAACACAGCTCTTCACTAGCATCTGAAAAAAATTCAAAAAAGGGAAAAAAACACAGCTGCAGTAATTTAAAACTAGTTAATGTCTTGAAAGAAAGGAAGTTTTGTGCCACCTCCCATAATTTGCTTATAATACTTGTCCCAGGTACTGTCAGATCCTGTTAAAGTAATAAAAATATTTCTATTGTTTTTACCCTTTATGGTTGTGGAGAACATGAATGCACTTTTAGTGTGTGAAAGCAGACAAAACCCCTCAAACTACTATTTTTAAAAGCTTGTGATTTGGGGGAGAGGCACAAGGAGGGAGAAGGAAGGCGACTAACCAGCGCTGAGGACCACATCAAACAGCCTGCACCAAACCCAGGCAGACTGCAGCCAGAAAGCTGAGCTTGGTAACAACCAGACTAACGGCTCACAGGCAGCCCAAAAAGCTACAATTCTGCCAAGAAATCTGCACACCGGGAGAGTCCTGCTGGACCTATTGCTGGCACTAGTTGTCAATAACAAGTAATCTTCAGGTGCAAGGAGGATCTTGGGTGTAAGCCTGAGGCAGCAAGTTCTCTGTGCAAACAGCACTACAGGGTATCTTAATTAACTTCGTTATCTTAAGTAAAGCTCTCATCAATTCTAAGTCATATAGTCTCTTATTTTAATTGATACGAATGCTTAAAAAAAATGATTGAAGTTAACATCTCAAAACTTACCTCTCATACATACCACACAAATACTTCACTTGCTGCAACTAAAATATTATTTCCTACACAATATTTTTCCAAACTATTTTCCAGAAACACTAAAGTGCTTATCATTCATGAACACACGTGTGTTTTTGTATACTTATCAATGTGAAATGAAATTAAACTACTGGCAAACTTTTTACTGTGTACTATGCAAGATGATAATAAAAAAAAAAGAATATTCCTGAACAGATACTGTGAACAAAATAACTAAAACTATATAATATCCAGAGTGTTCTGGTTTACACAAGTTTTAAACCAAAATCAGAGATTCTACTAAAATATACATACTCAAGGGTTTTCTGCAGATTTTCAAGTAATGAACGCTTAGGTTTTAATAGAACACAAGTATTTTATGAACCATATGTGCAGGCTTAATAAATATGTGCCTGCAAAGAACATATCCATAATCAAACAAACCAAACATAAATTGATCAAATTTACATACAGAAACACTTTTTAAAAAAATCTGTCCCATAAGGTTTGTGCTCATGTTTCCTCAGATATAAAAGAACCTTTTCATACAAAATAAAGCAAAATAAATGGATATTCCCATACCCGAGCTGTTTCATTTAGGTTCAGAGGGAAGCATTGCCAAAGTATTTTCTGCAAGGTTACCTATTTTTTAAATTCCTTGCCAACTGTGCTCTGTACATGAAGTAACTCACATTTTTTGCACACACAGCTTTTGAAAGCCCAGCTGTTTGAGGAGACGTTTGAAAGGCACAGCTCTCCCTGGGTTCTGAGCACAAGTGCATGAACTTTGTTTCACCACGCAGTTGCTGATAGATCAGATGAAGGAAGGAACAGCTGAAGACTTGATTAAATGTTTTTACTGCATTTTCCACTTTGGCAAATATAGCAATTACACTGCATTTTATTGAAGTCCTAAGAATACCCAAACCTCAAAGTTTTGGCTCAGAAAAATGACTTTCACTTCAAGAGCAAAAAAACCCAACAATCTAATTCAACTAGGCACAGGAGCTGCATTACAAGATTTGATCCCTGGTGTAAATCTTTACTAGAGTTAGAATGCTTTATCTCTAAAGGCAGAATCCTCTCTGTCCAGTCTCCTTTCAAAACTCAAGACAGTCTCTTTTTCCAAAGCTGTGGTTCTGTAGTTTTCACTTTGCTTTCCCAAATTCGAGGCAGGATCTTGCCCAGTGAAACCTGAAAGGGTGAAGGAGGACCTACCTCTCCTGGCTCACGTTTCCCATGGGTTCAGCCACGCTGCATTTCCAAAATCCCATCCCCTGCCCCGTCCCCTCCAGCAGACAGGTCTGCCACATGCTGCAGGCAGTAACGCTCCTCCGTGCATACACCCAAGTGGTCAATCCAAAGGCCAGTCCCTTCACAAGGCTGTGAGCACACAATCACTGCAGCTCTCCTCTCGCCTTTCCTCCCTCTCTCTGCGAGGATGCAGAATGCAACACTGATATTTGCTACATCTCCTGTTCTCTAACATTTAGAGTCTTGGGAAATTGCTGTATTGTGCCCACCCCAACAGAAACTGAGCAGCAGATACCAAAGAGAAGCGTGTCATGCACACGTGCACCTGCAGCCTAGCACGCAGCTGGGCGTTCTAATTTTAGGCTCCCACGATTTGAATGTTCCTGTAGTTGTATATAAAACACATACTAAAGCAGAGATCTAAGTATTTAGTTAAATTCTTTGTATATGAATTCATCTACACACAACTAATCTTTTGTGAAATCTAACAGAAAATGCACGTCCAATTGTTCATTCAAAACTATTAAAGAGGTTTTCTAAGTTTATTATACAGAATAATACAAAATTTCAGTGAGTGAGTTCACAGAAGACTGCCTGTAGAAAGGCTGATTAATAAATTTCTCAATGAAACACAAGGAGCACATTTAAAGCTTTTCAGCAGATGAAAAAGTTTCCCCCCAAAGTGTATTCTGTTACATCAGGTTTTCAGCAGCAATTTGAATCAAGTCAGTCATCTGCAAAAACTTATCCCCATTTACTCATTAGTGAGTTTTCAGAGTTGAAGATATTTT
>NW_010334193.1:59191-70815 GCF_000700745.2 Antrostomus carolinensis
GCTGAACATACAATTTGTCACGTAAGAAGTCTTCATTCAGCCATGCATTATTTTTACCTGATGTGATCTCATCATGCCACTGCTTTATTTAAGGGAAGTCAACAAACTATTATTTAAGTTTTTGTGTCAAAAAACCCCTCCTACTTGTCACATATCCAATCCTAAAATAGCTCATGGAACCCTCAAAGCTGAATTTAATTTTGCGATTATGACACAAAAAATTAAATAGAATTCAGGAAATAAAAAAAATTGTTGTTTACACAGTAAAATTAAAATCTGGGCTAATTTAATACAAAAGTGTACACAGAAACACTTCTAGTTATTATGCAGAAAACCAGGGTCTATTATGAGGGGAGGCAAAAAGTTCTGGATAAGCAACTAGTCACAAACATAGCCTCAATTAAAATTAAATAAATCATCCACAGAATAGTCTAAATTGTATCTTAAGTCATATACCCTATAGCATGCTACTGTTATGAATTGTTTTAACATCGCCAGGTTTGGTACTTTTCTCTCTTTCACACACAGCACTCTGTGTCCTTTGCAGCCGCTGTACTTTTGTAGTAGGAAAAAGGAAGTTTGTTTTATTTAAACCTAAACTCACAGTTTACATAAAACTGCTCATTGCAGCAGAAGTATTTGGATACATCGTGGCTGCAAATGGTGAACGTGTTCCAAGCTCCTCACCCTCTCCCATCTCCTACCTAGACATGCTTTTGAGGAAAAAAATTTTGGTGTGTGTGGTTTTTACCATCTTTCTCTATGTAACTGTCCATATCACAGCGACACAACTGGATGCTGGCTGTATCTCGACGCCCAGGAACTGAGGAAGCAGAGCAGTAACAACCACTCACTTACAGATTTACACATGTTCTTACTAACTGAGAACTGGAGGAATACAATGTACCCATGGCTCCATCTTTTGTGACAGGAGAAAACAACAGAATTTAGTAAGAATAAAAAAAAATAAACAACAAAAAAAAGACATTAGAAATGAGAGTCAATACAGTCTTTAAAAATATAAACTTTTTCAAACCAATAAAAATAAGAACTAGAGACAGTTATGCATCTCTTGCATGGCAGCATTACTGCAATCTTCTTATTAAAAGCATCAGTTAACATGTTATTTTCCCTGGTACAAAGGACACGTTTAGTGCTCATCTTTCAACCTCTTCTACCCTCTTCCCTGCTGACCGTGGCCTCAACTCCTGTGTCCAAGCAGCATGGCATTATTCTTTAATTCTGCCAAGACAACACATCTTTGCACAAAGAATACTCTGCATACATTTTACATCGTGCACCTGATACCTGAGGGAACAAATCAGCATATTAAAAAAATAAAAAATAAGGAAAATAATACAGATGACCTGTCAATTGAGTTCTATTTCACTATTTTATTTTATTAGGCAATACAACTACCTAAAACCACCCCACCCCTGCCACTCCCATTCTCCATGCACTGGAACATCCACTTCAAAAATAAGACTGTTTCAATCGTGTCTAATACAGCTCTAAGGAAAATGATGCCTGTCGATTTTCACATACCAACTGACATTTCTGCACCCCTCTCCATTTGGCAGGCACTATTAGTTATTCCATTAAAATGTACTCCCTTTGCTTTACAGATTTTCTAGCATTTGATATGACAGAATAAAAAAATAAAATGCAAGTTGCACAGCAACAGGCATATAAATGTCTTATAGTTAAAAAAACCCCTCCAACAGTACTGTGATATTTCATAAGATTAACAGATAAAGTGGAAAATAAAACAATGTTTTTGTTGTTATAGTGCAGTAAAAGAGCTAAACCACTGCTTACATATTTGAACACATATGTAGTGACAGAAAGTATTTTAAACGTGGCTATTGCATACCTTTAGACAAATAAATATGACCGAGTATTTCAATTATCTAGCTGAGGAACCAGTAAACCCTAAGTCTTTATTTCTCACAACTGATACAGTCATCAGACCTTCCCTTCCTGGAGAGGATCTAGCTGTTGGGAAGTGTTAGGCTTTAAACCAGTGCTGGGTGTCCGTTGGCACACAGTTATATTGACTAAATGGGAAAGCACTGAAGAAAATCAGGCTACCTGTTCCCAGTGTAAGGTCAGTAATTCCACTGCTGGCTGGCTGTGATACAACACAACCCAGTTCAGCCTAAAAACTCCTTATGGATGTTTATTGGGGTTTTTTTTTTTAATTGTTATGGAATTTCAAATTCTTCTTCAAGAAGAAATTTAGTATTTACCTTTGCATGTCATCTCCCTTTTAGAGTAAGCCCATCACTAGCCTTATTTCAAGTTGTGTTTCTTCACTGTTAAGAGCGATTTGCCTTATTTTAGGAGCCTGCCTTCACAAAATTTGCCAGAATTCCACCTCCAAACATTACACATAAAATAGATGATACCTATTACAGAATAAGAAAGACTTTGAAAACACTGGGTGAACAGATCTGCCCCAGGTATTATTCTTCCAAATCTGGCACTAGTTTTCTGCTACTGGAATCACCCATTTCACTCTTAAATAGAAACAGGTTGGGAATGACTGCAACTTTTAGTATTTGTAAATTTAGATGTACTAAAAAAATTAAGATCACTTTGATCGTATTATACATGCAGAAGATCTGAAAGGGCTTACATGTTTTAAAGTAATTTTTCTGCTCTTTCATGGTCTGGGCCTCTGTAATGGCCACAGAAGGTAGTATCTTCAGCAAAACAAAGCAAAAGGAAAGGAGAGAAGAATTTGCTCAGTCTACTTAATGCACCGATTTGGTTGGTTTGGTCTAACTCACGTTTTTGACAGATATTTCTAAGACTACTTATCTCCTCTGGTCCCTCTGCAGCTAATAGCGCCCTTGTCACATTTGGAAAGAACACATATGGGTATGTATTAATGGACCTAAATACACAGGGAAGAGGTGAAAAAAAGAACTTTTCTCCCTTTTGTAGGCCAGTTAGGAAGCAAAATGCTCTGCTCTTGGAGAAAAGTACTAAATTGAGTACAAGTTTTAATTTTTTAGGTACCTCATGTCAAAAAGGAAATAAAAACAATAAACCTCATTTACAAGCAGCAAGACAAAGTCATCCTTACGCAGATACAAAAAGATTATCGACATATTTGGTATATGACTGTGCAGTGAGACACAGGCAAGTGGTGTCCTGCACCCCCCAAGAACCCCACAGACCTCAAGCAGTGCTCTGGATGCATCGTGTTACAAGACAAGGTCTGTTTGCAAAGGTCTGTGGAAAAGATGTCATAGAAGACATATGGAGTCAATGTTAAGCAAAAGGCACAGCAAAGAACATAGAGAGCTGGTATTTTAAAAAGGCACGGAAAAGAACACTTCAGAGCACTAGTCAACTGCCCCTGGATGACTCAGGATGACAAGAATAAGTAAGATTAAACAGAAAAGAGAAAATTGAAAGGTAAACAGGATCCTCTGATATTATAACAAATTTGTAGAGTTTACCACCCTCCAGTACACTGACAACAAATAACACATCCATCTTCCTCCAGCAGACGAAATATCACTGCTGCAAACACATGCAGGATAACAAAACTGTGGTTTACAACAGAAGCGGATCCTTTGCCAGCCACAGCAGTTGGCAAAGCCAGCACATGAATTTCAGGACCTAGGCTGAAAAATTCCGCTCAAACCCGCTCGGAGACTACGGCAATCTCTACTGGTGCCTATCCAGAGTAGGCAGGAAGCCAAAGCCACTGCTGCCAAACTTGTTGAGCCAGTCCTCCCAGTGCTGGCCCACAATGCACTGCTTTGTGTTTGGAAATTGCTCAAAAGCTTTTGCTTCCAGCAACAGTGCTGAGCACTTGGGGAATGATGCCAAAGGAGTCCAAGAAAGGGTATCGCAGGGCCACCATAACAGTACGGACACCCCAAACGCTCCCATCAGTTGGTGACATCACCCTGAATCGCTGCAATGTTGAATGACACGGTGTTTCCCGTGAAGCCCAGATCACAACAGGGAGTGCAGGAAAACTCTTAGTGTGATTAAATTATAAATGAAACTGCTGATGCTGCACCTTACCATCAAGTCTTCCCATTTTACAATGAAGAGCACCACCCATCCAGACTGGGATTTTAGTCCTTTCCCAGGACAGGGGCCTTCCTTCACATCATCAGGGTTATCCGTGATGACTCTCGATGGTGTCAGCAGGAGGACAGAGCATTGCAGTGTTGCACAGAGAACCCCTTTTTCATCCCAAGCAGTTGTAAACAAGCCTCAGACGAGACACACTGACAGCCCACTGAAGATTTTACTCCTGTGCTCTACCTACTCCGCAGATAAAAATAGCATCCTTATCTGCAAGGCTATCGAGTTAACACTTCAGATCATTAAATTCAGGCCACAAAAACAACAGAAGAGACTTGCAAGTTTTATTCCAGCAAATGACACAGTGGTCTATGCCCCTACATTTCTGGGCACAAGCTGATAGTCAGGCAGAACCGAAAGGAAATTTCCCAAAGAAGGGTCCATGTGTTTTGGACTTCTCCAAACACCTCATGGAAACAGTGGTGTTGAAATAGCCAGGCAAAGCAAACCAAGTCAGCTGGCCATTAAAGCAGGTTCTACAGAAGGAACAGCAGATAAGGAGAGGGCTCTGCCCAGTCTAGATACAAAACATAATCAAACTGTATCAGGTATAGTTCAGACATCGGTATTTTCTCCAGAGTCTCATAACACAACTGGTAGTAGAAATCTTCCTTCAATCACTTAGTCACAAAAAAAGAAGAGTATTTAGGACAAACATTTTCCATCTACTATATAAGCACGTATTACACTAGCTTTGGTAGGCAACATGGACTTCTCCTCTGTAAATTATGAACTACAACACGGAACAGAAGCTCCTTTAACAAGCATGATTTCTAGAGAGTTGCTTTGGGTAACTCAACTTACACAGAAATGAAAAATAAAATTGTTTTCTGAAATTCATCTTTAAGTACTTTTATGAAGTAAACACTGCCTATCAGGAAATTAATTTAAGCCTTTCCTCTCAAATACTTCCATTTAGTACCAGGCAAAAGCAGGCTGACTGCCATCTCTCTTAGCAGAGCAGAACAGACACAGCCAAACACAGATTCTGTTTTAAATAACAAGCTATCTGAAGAAAAATCCTAAAAACCAAAATTATACTCCTTACAAACCAAAGCCCAGCAAAGCCTTCTAGCTGTCAGAGGCAAGTTAAACTCCCTTAATACATTTCTTGAGTCATTCTAATTGAACAGGAATGAAACAGGCAATTTTTACATTTCCTGGGAAAAGTAGCAAAATTTATTATTTTGAAAGCTGCTTTCCAAATTATTTTACATGGCTGTCCCAACAATCCAACATCCACACTGCCTGACTGTTGGGAACACTTTCTGTTCCCTTTGACATATCCATCCAAAATACAGCCAGTTAATCCCAATCTTTGCAGAGTTGTAGGCCTCTGGATATTCCACACGACTACAGATTTGTTCTGAAGGGATAGGAAGAATATTTGGTATGGTTCACATTTTGTAAACTGTATTGGTGATGCCACCTTCTCCTTTTGGCATCATTTGTAACAGCCCTCCAATAAGAGATAAAAATAAACGATGCTGTAACTCTTCCTCAGCAGAGTAACCCAGATTCAAACGGTATTCTCTCCAGTTCACAAAGTTACTGGGAACTGCCTCTGAAATTTCAATCAAATAAACTTTTAATTTCTATTACCTGGCTTTCTGACATAGCTAATTCCTGAAAGTTATTTTTTTAAAAAAATACTAACCAATATGTTAAATAAAACAAACTAGTGCTTCCTTGCTGTTTAGTTTTCACAATACACTACTTCTAACTGATCCAGATTTACACTGCAGTTATTCACTGATACAACATCTCTAAAGCTCTCAAAGATAACCAAGATACAAGATCTACTATACTATACAATCATACAGGTAGCCGTGTTAAAATTGGATCAGGTTCATCCTGAAAAGATGCATAATCAAGCACAGTCCAATGGCTTCTAGGATTACCAGACCAAATAGGTGCTGGAATATTCAATATCTTCTTTAAACAACCATCACATTGTTTTGGAAACAACTTTAAAGTGAGAATGCAACCATTATTTCACAAATGTTTCACTCAGCAGAGATGGAGGAGCTGCTTAATCCAGCATTACTGGGAGGAAAAGAAAAGATTTCAGAACCACACCCTAGGTTTAAAATGATACAGGTTTTCTTCTGTATTTTAGCCTGAAACAATAGCCAGAGGGTGTCATTTAGGCTGTATACACCTTGACAAAGCAATGGCTACAATATCTAGGGACTGACAATTAAAGTGTTTGCATAGCGAAGTACTCCTCAGCCAGCTGTCTGATCACAAGGTCCTGGGGAACGTGGCTGTCACACACACACAAACTCTCTTGCCCATCAAGCTCCACAACCTGGTCCTGTGTCCTCCCTCCAGTCACAAGCAAAACCCTTCTTGACTTCAGTGGCTCACAACAAGACCTCACATCCCCAGATACCATTTAATCAAGTGGCAGAGCTCCAGTTTTCCCACTGACATCTACTACGTCGTTTCTGCAGTCAATGAAAAAAACTGCAGACAGAAAACTGAATTTATGAAGGGCAAAATGAAACAGAACTTGACGTTAAAGGAAAACAAACATCCAATTTACTGCATGTTCAGCATATTATTTGCTTTTCAAATTTAACTCATTAAAGCTTCTACACTTCATTCTAACACTGCTATAGGACTTACAGGCAACTGTCAGTGTGAAATTGTCCAACAATTGCAAATAAAACCGTGAGAGCTCTAGATTTCAGAACAGAAGCACACATCATGGACTTACAACCCCAGAGTTGCTCCCTAGTGGATTTTAGCCCTTCAGCTGCTTTGTACACATTTTTTCAGTGCCAGCTGAGAACATACATTTTCTATTACATTACAAACAGTTGACGAAAGATGCAAGTCTGTCCTAGCTGCAGAAAAGCAGATCAAGAACACTGTGTAAGTTTTCTGGCTGTTTCTTCCCACTGGAAGAGAAGGGAGGGATAACCAATTATCCTCCTCACCTTTTATTATCAATGAAGTTTGCCTATGGGTTATGGTGAAGCTATCAAAAATTGAAATCGGGGCAGGGTAAGCTTGTAAATAAATGATCTTTCTCATGGGAAAACAGGTTCCCACAAAACAGCTTATTCCACAAGGGCTGACCAGCAGCGTTTACACACAAATAACTGAGCATTTAAGTCTTTCTAATCTACTTGGGCCAATAACCCAGAACATTTCCCATCACAGTGACCATTTCCAAAGCTAGTGATCATGACTCCAAGTGACGTGGGAGCAGCTGGGTGTGCAGTTTCCTTTGATGAAGTCATACCCCACAGTATCTGGGGTTACCAGGAGTATCTGACTTACCACGAGAATCAGTCTGAGAGCCACTGTACCACCGGTCCTGGCTCACAGCAGCACACAGCAGCACACAGCCTGCACAAGCAGGGAGAACTTGTGACTGTACAAAGCCTTCTACCAACAGGAACATCGATTACAATAAACTCATCACCTGCCATGACAATTGCTTTTACAGTCGTGCTACTCTGCTCCATTATCCTTTGAACTCCCTTTGCCAGATTTTATTATTTGCTGCTAAAAACTTGAAGTGTAAGTACAAAGCTGTATTCATCTCTGTGCTGTCACCTACACTGTAAGCATGTCTAGGAAATAATGTCGAGTGTCACACATACGGGCAACTTCCACAGCAGTGGTGACTGTATTCATTAAAAGGGAAGAGAAACCATTTTTTAGCATCTTATAAACTATTTAGAATACTTAATTACAAATCAAATATTATAACAATTTGTGAAAGACGAAATCTTTTATGTCTTCTAAGTGACAAGAGCTGACAGGTATCCCCAGTCGACTAGGCATAGTCAGAAAATAAGAACTGGCTGCATTTTCCTTTATAGATCCACTGCAATGAAAGAAACAGATTTTAAAACAGTTACCTTAGAGAGAGTAATCTGCATCCTCTTAACCCAATTTATTTAAAAGTACCCTTCGCTAAGCCTTTCTGCCTTTCCTGCTCTACTTAGATGACAGTGTTATCAACTCATGTGAAAGTCATATTCCTACATAATATTTATCGCATTGTTCTTCTCTTACTGTGCATTTGTTGTTAAGTATAGAAGAGAAACTATTAAAAAGCAATGTTTAATCAAGTATTATCAAGACATCACCTCTTCTGCACAGGGATAACATAGCTAATCATACATACGACTTAAGAAGCGTTAGATAACAGTGAATTCCTGACTATTATTTATGTGTACAGACAATTATTTCAAAGGTTCCTATAAAAAAAATTAAATTCCTGCTTTCTCACGTATTATGGATAGCTTGAGGCAGTTTTGTGGCTGCAGTTCCAGTGGAAGTCCCCAAGGCCTTGCAATATCACACTAATACTACGGTAATATCTAAAATCTGCAAAGTATCTTTAAAGCATAAAAGATGACACAGTTCTAACTTGCAGTCTAACATCACAATATTCTATTTATAGCATCTGACTCACCTCACCAGAAATAATTAAATATTGTAAACAGAACTTGGATTTAAGGATAAAAACAACAAAAAGAAAACGAGGGCCAGTCACTGCAGATAATCTCAAAAGTAGCATCCTTTCAAATTACATGTGTTTCAAGCCATCTCATAAAATCTCCACAATTTTCTTAAACAGTTCAATCCACTTTTAAAGTCTCCTTGTAATTGTTTTACGATAACCAGTCCTGAAATCCTTAAAACGCTTTGTGTAAATAGTCAATTAAAATGCAATGAAATGAAGAGGAGATTTATCTGATTACAGACTGTGAACAGCTATGCAGAATGTCAAAAAAAGAAGCATGGTACTTTGTACTGCTACCTCAGAATATTTATTTCAATCTATTAAAAATTCTCACAGTGTATTTGCAGGCAGTCAAGGACTATAGAGCCCTCTAAGCATCTTTGACATGATTTAACACAACAAAAATCAACTCAATTGAGCACCTCCCAAGGCTGAATAAAAACAAACTTAGATTTGAAATAAGACACTCTTACTTGTATTTACAACTTAATATTGGAACAAAAATTTCACTAGTGCTTTAATTATTTATTGAACTTGCTGCTGCGAAAATTCTAGACCTTGGGTCTATGTGATAGATGCTTCTAGTGAGTCTTCCTGGCCCAGTCCTGGATTTCACCGCTCAACCCTGCCCAGCGCAGGCTCAAAAGGAGCAAGGATTCATTGCATAGCTCTCAGTACCTCACAGCTCTGGTAACTTCCATTAATAACAATTAATATAATCAAAGCTTCTGCTGAATGCCCTAGAGGTTCATGGAGTCTTTTATTTTTTTCTCTTTTCTTTTTTTCCCCCAGGACATACAAATTGTCCAAGGCCAAAAGTTCAACTGTTATCATGTGACACGATGCTGAACAGAATTTGCTCCCACCTGCTCTTCTGATAGATTCCTATGGTCAATAAAATTGTCTGGAGTGTCTTCTGGAGGTGCCTACCAAAAATTTATGATCTGCCTTCCCACAGAAAACTCAACACTTGCTTTATTAAGATCAGTATAGTCTAAAAAACTGTAAGACCGGTACCGTGCTACATCACCACACAGCCAGAATCAAGTCTGACCTGCGGTACCTCTGAGCACATCGAATGCACCAGTGACCATCACTCAACTAACCTCAACCTCCAATAAAGTAATTGCCTCCTCTCCATCTCCCTCCACAACCATCAAGATGACCATCTCACCCAAAATAGCTCAGTTACGTACAGAGAACAATCAAATTCTTCCTCTGGATTCTCAGAAGCAGCAAGTACAAACAGAACAAATCACTGGCAGACTGTATGGGTGCTGTAAGGGCAGCAGAGAACTCATTTCAGCCAAGATTCAACCAACAATCTTGATGAATGACAACTGATCACATGAACTTCAAGACTGGAGTTACAAATATTCTCTCCTCCTCTACGTTGTTGCCAGTCAGCTATGAACTATGGTGACAGTGTTAGTGAAGTGCTTGAAACAGGCAACACAAACACACAGATACAAAAAAGGGGGCTGCATGTGTAACTGAAAGGATGATGCACTCAAGCTCTTGCAAAAACACTCCATGGTTTCAGCATGCACTAAGCTATCGAAACCAAACAATTTTAAATTGTCTAATCAAATCTATCTTCTGTTCTCCACACTTTTATTTTCCATTCTGAGATGCTACAGATTCCTTTGCATTTTTATTATACGCATTGCAAAATTATTTCATGAGTCAATATAAGAATCTAATAGACTTTCACCCCAACTAATTCAAATAGGGTTGTACACACTAACAAGTATTACTGAAAAATCTTTGTTAAGAGCAGATGGGTTCTTTCTCGCCGGCCTTGAGGGTGGTGGTTTGTTTTTCTGCTTGGGGTGGTTGGTGGTTTTTTGTTGGGGTTTTTTTGGGGGGGAGGCAGGGGTGCTTTTTTGTTTTGATTTGGTTTTTTTTTAAATAAAACAACATACAAGATAGCTGGTAGCAGCTGGAAATCAACTGTGGGGAGAGTTGGAGTTTCTCAGGGGGTGAGGGAGGGTTTGGGCCCCAGCTCCAGTGAAGAGCTTTAGGCCTCGTCAATTCTACTCAGAGCTTCTCTACTCTTCCACAGAGTGAAACGAGGAAACCTGTTGTCAAATTTTGCAAGAAGCAAAAGTTCACTCTGTTGAAGCCTGTCAGAGTTATCACAAATTAACTCTATGCTTACACACACAGTTCTATCCAGAGATCATCTTCTGGATAGGCTAGGAAGTTTTTTTTAAAAGCAAACTGAATTCAATACAGGTTATCAAGAATCTCCTGAAAAATCCATTTGCCAAAATGTTTCACGCACTGATTACAAAGTTTGACACTAAGAACCATTTTCTTCAAATGAAAAAGTATCAGATACTAAAGACACCAATCTCCTTTTGAGACCTGCTGCATCTCCAAGGTGAACTGAGTGTACGTGAGCACACTGGCTGTATCTGACGGCACATGCTCCCAGTATCACAAAAATAAGTTTGAAAGATGCACTTCAGCAAGTTTTCATTTTAAAATACAAGAAAAATGGATGAAGAGGACTAGAATTTCTGCCTCGCTGTTTCAGAACACATTTACAGATTATAATGTAACATGCTACACTTGCTTCGCCACAGCAAAAGCTGTGTGGCAGAGGAATCGCACCTTTAGCTGGCTGACAAGCAGTAAGTAATTAAGTGAATATGAGTTAAAAGATTTTCATATGTAGTTCACATGATGGAATAACTGAAGTACAACTGCTTCTAACACGCTCTTACATCGATAGTATTGATCATCACGAGAAGACCTCAGTGTAGAAAGTCAAAATAAGTTTTAAAGTGTACCTTAAAATAAGTTTTTCCCATGATGAAGGATGCCCCTTTCTCACTTCCATCTGTTGGGGATTTTCCTTACCAAAAGTGAGCCAAGTCTATTGGGCCTGTACTTTACTCCTGCACTTCTAATTTCTACATCAAAGCTCAGCGTGGACTGTTACTGCCTCAAAAAGCAACATGTAGGAAAACATCCAGCGAGTTTCTCACTTTGGTGAAGGTCTGCAAGGATCTCA
>NW_010334193.1:70837-73797 GCF_000700745.2 Antrostomus carolinensis
AGAAAGCATATAAGAACAGTAAAAAAAGACACAGGGAAGTATGAGACACAAACATTGGGAGTTTGGGAAGCCCAAATTCAATTTCAAGTTCTTACTTCAATATGAGCCTGGTTATGTCAAGGAGACTTAAGATGCAGAAAAACGTGTTTGAGACTATGAACTAATTTTAGTTTCCTGATCCCTACATGGAACTAGCATCACTGACAGGTATTAAGGACTCATCAGGCTTCACAACCACCAGTGTGCTGAGAGGAGCTGCCTGATCAGCAAATAGGAAATGCCAGTGACAAAGGTGTGTCTGAAATCCTGCTTCTCTTCACAGCTTGCAAATTACACACGTCCTTTATTCCTTGAAAAGAATAACAGGCATCATTCTTTTCCTTTAAAGCACAACAAAAGGAAAAGCTGGTAATATTAAGCCCCTTTTTAATACAGTGTTACAGCAACGGGAACACTCACTCTTCATTCAGGAAACCAAGATCCTACTGCCTGCAAGCCTGAAATCCACGTCTCGCCACCAGGCAGGCTGACAATGAAGCTATTCCCACTAGAAGACGCAGAGAAATGGCATGTGGGAAAGGAAACAGCTCCAACCCATAATCCAGTGGGTACACAGGCCCGTCAGAGCCTGACCTGAACGCTGACCATTGTTAAATAAAGAAAACAGTTCTTGGTTTTGAACCCAATTCTACTACATGGGCTGTAAAGTCATGTTCCCTCCTTCGTTCCCTCTCCAGGCCATGAATATTTAATTCTTTTATGCAAACTGGAAGAGTTGCAATGCAAGGTTAAATTAGCCTAAAGAACCTTGAAATCCTTTTGTGAAGTTGGGCCTCTGAGTCAACTCCCGATCTGGAGAGAAAGCACTTTCTTACACAACAAGTTCTGTTGTTGGCCGCATTTGAAATACCGTGTGGTACCATGACAAAAATCTTGAGGTTAGAGTTGATTTGACAAAATTCATACCTTTGGTTCACCTTTCTGTGTTAAGATCCATGGTTTAGACAATCCAATTATTTAATAAATGTTTGTGCCTCAATTTTGAATGCAAAATTCTTCCTGGGAAAAGGAATCAGTGACAGTATTCTCCAAATTGTATTTGGTAACACAACACACACGCGTGCCGGCATGTTCTGCTGCTCCCCTCGTTCTTTAAGTGCAAACTTAATTAATACTACTTTTTCTTTTGCTTTATTTTGCAGTAGGCCAAGCTCCCTACAGTACAGCTACAGGTATAGTCCAAGTCAGTGCTTCATTCATATGTCATAAAGCAACCAAAATAAATAGACTTCTGGAAGCCTGACAGAGCTACTAAGTTTCACTTTTAATTCTCAAAGTGTTTTATGAACTTCCTTCAACTCATAACCCTACAAATCATTCACATGGTTGGAGTCAGTGTGGAGAAGCTGTGTCTCAGTGGTCAGCCTATGCAAAAACAGCTTCATGATTTCTATCCAGAGGAGGGGGAAGAAAAAAAAAAGATTATTCTTCACTTTGCCAGCTAATCTTTAAAATCTGGAAACCTTAGATGCTTGCATTTTAAGAGGCAGAAATAAGAACGAATGTTTGAAAATCCTCCTTATTAGTAAAAAACCTAAGATAATGCGTATTCTTATTGTTATAAATACTGTTTTAGCACTTGAATGATTTGCCTATTCAGAAATATAATTTAAATAACCAACACAACCAATAGATTGGAACTCAGCAATGAAGTAATAAAGAGAATTTTCAAATGCCCAAGAACTCATATATACACTCAGAAGATAGCAAAATGGCACACATGTTTCTGAGTGTGACAGCACAGCTGCCTATTACATCTCTCTCACAGGTCAGTGATCACCAACTCTGATCCTAGAAACTGATTTCTTCTAAATTTTAGCAATTCTAAATTGCTTTAGGAATTCTAAACTAAATAGACATCTTGATTCAGCCTCAGTATAGATCACGGCCTCCCAAATCTCACTAGCCCACACCACCTTGCCTCAGTTTAATTTGCTGTTAGTAGCTCACAAGTGCTGCATCAGCCCATCTCCTGAAGTCCCTGGCAAGTCCCACCTTCTGTGATTCTTGTGCAAACCAAGTTTACAAACTCAGTCATCCATTTCCAAATGTCAAATAAATGAGTCGGGTCTAACTGATCTAGTATTGAAAACAGTGAGGCCTGTTCTATGGCACACTTCTCAGAACTGAAAGCCCATCAGAACCAAGCTAGTGCCAACAATATAAAGAAAGTTTTAGAACATTTTTCTGCTATAAAACAACTGTTAAACTTGAAAAACAAACAAAAAAATTGAACATCACATATCAGGCTCATCACTGTTTCTTCCACTCCATATTACAAAGTTACTGATAATCTATAGCTTTCATTCATTATTCGCTTACAACCTCAAGTGGCACTGTTATGAGCTGGGCTGTTAATGGGCTTTTGCTAATCACAGGTGAAAGGTCACTCTCATTTAGCAGTACACTTAAGAATTAAACATAACACATTGACATGACAGAGAAAGGGATCAGTGTTTGCATACTGACATGGATTATATTAAGAAGCAAAATATTTCAGCTCAGGAGAAGATATTATCAGTGCTGGTCACACAGCTTCCTTAGGGCTAATTATAGCAAAAAAAAAAAATCCAACTAGAAACACAGTAAAGACAGTAAGTAACCTCTGCCCTACCCTACCTTGTAGTTTGAGATTATATATTAATTTAATAATAACGCTGCTAACACCACTCACTGACAGGCCGCAAGTCCCAAATCCACAGCTGCAGGATTGCAGGTCAGTTTCTTTTCTCTTTCCCATGCGTGTCCTCTGGTAACTAGTTACAAGCCAGAAAACTTCTCAGTGCACTTTTCTTTTCCTCAAGAACGAATCGCACTCACCTTCTCGGCAAAGTCGCATCGCTTCTCGGTTTCTGCCGTATTCCTTGAAACTTTCTTCTAATGCTGTTCCTAAAACCAAA
>NW_010334194.1:0-12950 GCF_000700745.2 Antrostomus carolinensis
TCTTCAAAATGTGCATTAAAATAGTCAATATGGGTTTTTCCTCTGCTGACATTTGCTCACCCATAACTTGAGGGGAGGCGGGTGGGAGGAGGGGGGGTGTGGGTGTGGGTAATTTGTTGCCAGCTGCTCACCTGCTTCTTGTAGATCAGGTCTAACCAGCTCTATGGCCCGCTGCCTCCCCTCATCGATATAGTAGAGCAGCTCTATGGTCCAACACTTTCTCTGCAAGCTGGACTCTGCTGCTGGCCACTCTCTAGTCCACGGTTCTCTATCCCCATGTCGGGATCATGTCAAGGTCACATTGGGATCACGTCAGAATCATGTCGGGGCCACCATTTGCAGCAGAAGAAGAAATGACCAACACCGAGATGTCTTCAGGCATCAGGCATCAGCACTTTATTGAAGCTTTGCACTGCTTATATATCCTTTTTTCCCCCAGCACGCCCCAAGCACGCAAGATTCTTTCACTTTTGATTCGTTACCCCTTATCACACATGCGTCTAAACAATTGACATGATTGGATAAGTTCACGAGCCATTCTTTTACTTCTGACTGGTTACTAATTACAGCACACAATCATCCTTATCTTGTCTCATACACATTCTTTCTTGTTTCCCCACTTTGTTTTATTTTTCAATCAAGGTCAGGAATTAATTGCTCAAGGCTGAGGCTGCCTGCAGCTTCAGCTCTTAAAGCACCAACATAATAATATTTCTATAATTTGATGGTGAAGAGGAGCAGGATTTGTTACTGGTAGCATTACCTATAGAATAATGTAGTAGCCTGTGTTGATAATAGTGTCATTGATATTTGTTGGAGGACGTAATTCGGTAACATGTTCCCCTCATCAACCCTGGGCAGTGTATTTATTTGTATTAAGTGAGTAACTTCACGCATGACTTTGCAGAAATTTTAAGACATGTTATTCGACCTATGTTACTCCTTGTTGAGGAAAACATACAGTAGGAAAATGTAGAAGTTCCTTTTGATTTAAAAATTTCTGTAGCAATCACTTATTCTGAGTGAGATGGGGAGAAGATGGGACAGGACAGTGTGGCATGTGCCTTTTTATAATCCTTCTAAGAATCTCTTTTAAATAAGGTTTATACTGTTATGCTTAGGAGAGAAAAAGGACCATAAAAGCGTCTGTTTCACCTCTAGCTGCATTGCTTAATTTAGTACTTGCCTAAAGTTAATCTAAACATGAGTGGGGAGGTCAGAGGGAGATAAAGATAAAAAAACAAAAATAAAAAAACAAAAATAAACCAAGCAACCAAAAAAACCCACCCCCAAAACTCCCCACCAAAAAACTCACCAAGCTAAAACACCCTAGCCCTCCTTCCCTCCTCCTCCCCAGCAAACCAAACCCCAACAAGAAACACCAAACAAACCAAAAAGCAACAATGAAAGCAGCAGACCATCTTTCTGAGGTGCCTAACAGTAACATTTCCTGTTCGTATTTGCTATAAATTTTATTTTGTAGCATGTTACTGTATGGCTGAGAACCAGTTGTACAGACTACATTTACTGGATATTTTCTGTGTTTGTGTTTGGCACCGATCTCTTATGGATGTGCCAGTCCGGGCCTTTTTGCAATGAAGATCCTAAAGAGAAGAGAATAGTTCCCATCCTTCTTTACATCGTTTCCTCATATATTATCTCATATTTCCAATAAACAGTCTAAATCAAAGTAATTTAATTTAAAACTAAAAGCAAGAATGTTAGCTGGTGTAAATATTGTTTAAGTTAGCATTGCTCTATACTGGGCAATAATTTGAGTGTACCTTATGATTGAAAGAGACAATGATGAGAGTTCAGAACAGTGTGTTGTGCACCTTGTTGTTTCCACCAATGTGGAAATGTTAGATGCAGTGGACTATTTGGGCAATTCTTGTATGGGATTGATTTTAGTTTTAGTGATAGTTTAAAAAGCATATTTTATCTTTGACATTTAGAAAGCTGTTAACATTTCCTTGCGTGTTTGCATTCTTCAATGGGAAAGGATAGTAAACACCTTGGTTGACCAAACCATGTCAGACTGCTGCTGCTGATCAAACAGGTTTATAAATCTGGACCACTTGAATGTCTGGTTAGGGGAATGCAAGAGTTTCTGCTGCTTTTTCAGTCATGTTACATTATCACTTCCATTTCCAGGTTGTTCTTTAGAAAGTTAAAAATACATGTCTTCCTTCTGTGGTCATATTGACTGAAGCACAATGTTGCTGTTTGACTATTGCCACTGCTGGCCTATGAATTTTTAAGGCATTAAAGAGAAGGGCACGAATGTGGTTTGTACATAAAAGAATATTTACAAATAATGTTCCCCTTATTTGCTCAGTCCTGATCCAGTCCTTCTCCCTGCTTCATTGCTATCACCATTTGAAAGGAGAAAAGAATAGAGCCAATACAGTATGTGTTTCTCTTTCATGTTCTCTGTAATAAAATGCAAAGAACTTTATTTTCCACAAGGCTATCGCTGAGTTGCTTTTAATCAAACAAATACCATACTCATTAATTATTGTTCAATTTAATTATTAATCAAATTATTGAGAAATAATTTTCAGTGATTCACAGAGATGCCTCTTGAATGTCCTACAGTTATAAATAAAGAAGGGTGTGAGAAAGTGAGAAACTACTGCAGAAGTTCCAGGTTAATGTTAATATGAAAGGACTTGCCATGGGTCATTTGCATTAAATAATTATCTCCTGAAATCAAAGTCAGAGCCCACTGGAACTTAAGATTCCAAGGTAGCCTAATTCTGAGATGTCTACTGTAATCTTCCAGAAATGAAATATAAACTACTGTAATGGGCTATCAAAACTGTCAAGCTGGCTCAGCAGAATGAGTGATGTGTTTAGGTCTGATCACTTTCAAAAGCTCCATGAAACCAGAATAGTTCCATCCAAATGACCACAAGCAACTTCTGTATCCAATTATCAAAAACAAGCTTAACAAAAGCTGTCAAGTGCTGACTTGTGTTGTGGAATTGTGCTGCAAAGTGATAAAATGAGTACCCTTAAAGAGAATTTTGTGCATAGATTAATAAACATTTCTTCTACTTAGCGATTCCAAAGCACTAATTAATTATCAAAAGAAAGTAATTCCATTTTTAGCTAAAAGTTTAAATGTTACTTTTGTCGACAAGTTTTCAACAATACTTTAAAGTGTGCAAGCACAAAAGGTGAGGATTTAACATTAAGCAAAGCCTGACAGGCTGCAAGTGCTCACAAAGCTGCTCTTGTAGAAAATCACTGATTATGTAAAATTAATTAGTATAATTCTGATCAGTGATTCTCTCTCAGTAATAGTTTAACTGGATTTAATAATCAGCTACTCTTTGTATTTTTTAATGTATGCTTCTGACTTTACTGTGTGCATTAAAAATAGAGCTGAAAGAGATTTTTAGGGAGCCTTGCTGCAAGCTCTTATCTCTTTAAAAATAAAATAAAAGCAAGACAAGCTCATGAGAAGAAATATAATTAAAGTCACAGATGAAATTAAAGAGGATGGGAGAAATGAGGACAGCAAAGATTTCTCTCTTTTCTCCTCTCTAAAATCTGAAGCACTAGGGGTAAAGAAACCAGGGAATAGAGGGGAAAAAACTCAAACAATTTTATTTTTAGTTCATAGAAAACTACCTTTAAATGTTCAATTGAAATTTCAATTTCCCAGGCCTTTTGGAGCTCTGCTGAGAATAAGTCTCTCTCATTCTCCAGTTTTAGCAAAGAGTAGCTTAAACATAGAAATATGAAATGTAGTTTACTACAAGAAAATGTAGTAAACATCCATTTCTGTTACAGGTAGTCTGGTCCTATGCTACCAGCACTTTTAATCTATTAATGAGTTTTGTGGTAACTTGCTGTTTTTCTTGTTGCAGCCAATAGTGGTAGAAGAATCTGTTTTCATCTTGAGGGGGGAAAAAATAATCTTTTAAGGGGAAGAAAGATATAAAGTTGAAAATGTAAATGAGTGTGTCCTCTTAGAAACCAGAGGGTGAATGAAAATGTCGAAAATCTATAGTTCTAAAATGCTTTCACAGAGTGCCATGATTTTTAGGGGCAGTTGACATTTTCTTGTTTAATGTTTAGTTTGTTCCAAGAAAAGGAATAAAAAACCGAACAGTGACTTTTTGGAGCACTCTGAAGTAGATAGTGTTTGTTACTGAGAAAACTTCAACAAAGATAGGTTTTGTGTTTGGATAGCACAGTAAGATGCATTCAAAGGAGGATTTTACAGAATGTCTGTTTTGCTTTGTATTTAATTTTCAAATGAAACTGGATCTTTTAGAAGACAGAAGAAATTATTTCCTATATTTAAAGTTAAACAGCAGCAGTCCAAAATAATTCACAAGCTTTTCTTTTCACTATATTGAGTCTTGAGTGTTTATAGGGACTAGGAGGTGAAGGTGAGTATTATATTCAGACTTTGGTACTATGGTTTTCTCAGTTGAGACAGAAAATTGTGCACAGATTAGGAGTAGCTAATGCTGCTGGGTTTTTTTTGCCATTAATTTTTCATACTTTTTTAGGTGTTAGGAATCCTTTAACACTTGGAATTCAGAGAATTAATTCTGTACAAAGATCTAAACCTTGTACCCTTCTTCAGGTGCTTCACTTAGATTACTCTAATCTAGTCTATCTGTTGAGTGTCCAGGATCATCTGTGATAAGAAAATTAATGATGATTTTTTTTAAAAAAATACATTTTGCGAAGTAAGATATTATGTTTTATGTCTTTTGTAAAGAGATGTAGTCAAAATAGAAGGCAAATTTCTGTTAGCAGAAACATTTATTTTTTCATTCATTCCTAGTGTTAAAATAGTTCGGCCAACTGAACATAAATGTAGCAAATATGAAACCTTGCCAAGTTCTATATTGAACATTGCATGCTGCAGGTACCCTGTCTCTTAGTACTTCATGCTGTGCCATATCAGTAGACACTTGAGTTGTGGTGCTGAAGAACATGGGAAAGTGGTCAATGATATATTATAGCTGCTTATTTGTAATGCCTTGTTCCTTAATGATTTCCTGCTAGATACGACTGACTGGTATGATATCAGCCTTGGAGTGAATTTTTTTCACCTAATTTGATCTGATCAGTTGCTATATAAAGGTATGTTTTACTGTGTTCTGAGTAATTGCCCTTGAACAAAAAATTAAATGTCATAAAAACCTCAAATGTTTTGAAGAATATGTAGAACATCTCTAAAGAGCAGGTAAGTTTTTTAACTATTCATCTCCTGTTGGTGTGCCATGTTTTAAGCTAAACCTCAAAGTAATGGCAGTTGGGATGGTACTTTCACTGACTCAGGTTTGCTTGTGTGACCATAAATAGTAGGTGTAAGTCAGACATGCCGTAACCATTTCCATCTCTGAAAAAAGAATTCAGAGTGAAAACAGAAGACAGGAACTTTGTAGCTAATGGTCTGAATGATCTGACTTACTGTGCTCCATATGCTCAGTACTTTTAATTAAAATAAAATCTTCCCCTGGGCATTTGGATGTATCCTGGCAAATAAATTATTTTATTTCTTTGTTTTCTTACATTTCACTGTCTTCATCTTCTTTTCTTACATTTTGAGCAGAAACTCCTCAGGGTAGAGGTGTGGTGGTTTTTTTTTGTTTGTTTGTTTGTTTTTTGTTTTAAATCATAACTGTACAGCGTAAAGCTCAGTGGAAAACCTGTTACTGGATACAGAGCTTCTATGTGCAACTACAACAGACAATAGCAATAACAATTATACAATTCTAGAACATTTTTGAGCTGCCGTAGAACATGCAGAGCTGAAAACAGAACAAAGATGAAGCATCTCCTTTAAAGGGTCCTGCCATATTGAAGAATTAAAAAAAACAAACCCCAGAACAACAAACCAACAAAACCCCCAAAATATTTGCTAGCATCACTGAGAGGAATACTCATATGAACTTTTGCAAACATTATTCTGCAAATGCCATTCTAAACACACGTACCTCTATGAACAGTAACCTGACATTTATAACTACACTAAATAATGCAACAAAAGAATTTTCAAGGTTCATATGAACCTTTCCACATGCAGACTTTGCAGTTTCTTAAATTATTTAGTGTTTAGAAGCTATCTCTGTGAATCAGATTTTTGAAACACAAAGCAAATATTAACTCTTGAGTTACATGAGAATTTTGAGTTTGTGTCAGAAGGAAGATGATGTAAATCTTGTGTGACTTGTGATTTTACAAAACAGTGAGGCAAATTACTTGTCCATATCTGCAAGTACAAACCGCTTGATCTAATTTTTGCAAGGTAAGATATGCCTCTTTAAATATTTTTACACTGAATTGAAACATCACAGTAATAATTCAGTAACAGGAGAGAAATGGGTGACTGATTCTCTACAGTCTTGTACTAGTGGTCACAAATTTCACAATATCAGGATAAAATTTCCTACCTATTGTGGGCAGAGTCTATAAATTTTAATGAGAGTCATTACTATTTACATTTTAAGTAATAGTTATATGATCAAGAATGTTATCATTAATACATTTGTTATATTGTCTTACATTGCAGGCCATTACAACTTGCTGTAGTCTGACCAAAGTTAATGAGATATTTACAATGAACTGCCTCATTACAGATAATCTCTGCCTAGTTTTAATTTTTTAATATCTCTGTTTTGAAAAAAAATGTCAGTGCCAGTATATACATATAAGTGCATGGATGTAGGGTATAGGGATTTTTGTGATACGCAAACTGTTCAGCTAGGGTTAATGATACTGTAAATATCCTAGGAATTCCTAAGAGTTAGTGATAAATTTCTTTTTTTTTTTTAAAGGACTAGGAACTAGGAAGAATTCAAAGATCTTTCACTTAGGACCAAGAATATGAACATCATGCTATAAACTATGGATTCAACATTCATTGAAACAAGCCCTTTTCAAGGTAAATTAGTTCATGGTAAATTCCATATTACCATGACTAAAGTGTTAACAGCATCACCAATTCAGCTAATCTAAACACCGGTAAAAATGTGTAGGTGTGAGTACAGTTATGTCATTTAAAACAAACATCATTCTTTCCAGAAAACTCACACCTGACCAATGTCTAATGCAAAGTAATTGTTTAAAGCAAGCAAGTTAGCATATTACACATCCTAGTTGAAAGTATTATTTGTCAATAATGTATTGCTTCTAAATGAAGTAAAGTTTAGCTGTTTCTTTAGTACTTGAGATGAACTCCAAGCATCTTGATAGGTGTGCTAGTACCGTGTATGTTTTAATTAAGCTTTAAATAATAACTTCTGGCTTCTTTATTTGGTAATTAGCTATGTGACTTCATATAATATAGCAAGGCTGATAATGTCATGTGCTGTTACTAATTTAAGGAACCATTTAATGGTATAGAAACTATTGATACCCACCAAGACACAACTCAAGTTCCAAACTTTTGAATTTCTCTTTAAAGGCTCATAAATACTATTTCATTCATGCTAACTTTAAAAAGAAATTGACTTACTACTTGAACTCTTCAGGGAGCTGAACCTTATGGGGGTTTTTTTGTTTGTTTGTTTGGCTGGCTGGTTTTTTTCTGTGTGGTGGAATATATTAGAGCAAAACCCAGGAAAATCTCTCTTCTAGAATATACCCCAGTGTGACTGCTAATAAGCATGTATCTCAGATACTGCAAAGGTTCTTTATAATTCTTTGGAAGTCTGTCAGTATACCTGGTGAAGATATAATTTGTAACAGAAAAAACAGTAAAATTTTCCTCAGACCCTTGTCTTCTTGATAGATAGTCTTTACAATGGAAGTATTAATGTATGCTGAGGCTTAGTGTCAAGGATTAAAATCTAGTTGTGCAAACACTTCCCTCATATTTCTGGGATTTGTAGGACAAGACTGTTTTGCTTACACAGATTTTGTTCTTGAAACGAACTGTTCTGGAAATTAAACTAACTTAAGTCATAACCAAATTTTCAGCTGTTACGGTAATATAAACTGAAGTAATTTTTTAAAATCCAAAACAGAGGGATCAAGACTTCTGGAGCTGACCACTGAATTTGGGTCTCTGTGTAAACAAAGCTACTGTACAACAAAGGCAACAGACCATACAATATACTTTCGGGGTGAGTATTTAAAACATCTAAAATTATCTTGTTGACCCTTATGCTGGGTCAATAAAAGAAATACTAATCGATTTGTGACCATTGTCTTTAATAGAAGTGTGTGAACATCCTGTTCTGCAGTAAGGAAAGATTGCAAAATAATTCTGCTGATAATAGGTGAAAATTAAGGGAAAGAAAAAAAAAAAACAACAAAAAAACACAACACAAAAAAAACCCCCAAACCCTAACAACTCAGTTGCTTTCCCTTAACCAGTCTGCTATTTCAAAACAGGATGAACTTGAAATTTATTTAACTGATGAATATGAGATTTCTTAAAATGAAAGGTAGGTGGTTGCAACTGTTTACACCAGAATTGAAAGCATTCAGTTCACTATAGAAGATGTAAGACACCACAATGACATCCTGAGATTTCCTGGCTTATTTTTCAAAGAATTAATTTTCTTAAGGATTAGTTCAGATACTGCTGAAGGCTGTGTCAGATTCTTCATGTATTTGCCTGATAGCTGTACTCACTCTAAATAGGCAAACAAACAAAAAAATAGCAACATGATGATCAGTTTGTGAAATGTCAGTTTTAATTTCTTGATTGGCTCACCAAAATCTGCTCTCCCAAGAAAGGATAGGAAGGGAAAAGCAACAGTTGCTTTTGACATGCCCCTAGGTAATTATGTTCTTCTTCATCAGGCAAAAATGTGTATGCTTGACTGCACAATTCAGAAATTAAAAACTGCTGCACTTATTTGAAAGGCATGTTTTCTTTTGGGGTTTGTGCCACCATTTAGAATAATCTTTGTCTCATTTTAGCTGTGATCCTCTTTTGGGAAATCAAAGAGGGTGCTTTTTTAGCAGTATTGATGAAGATATAACCAATTAAAAATACGGTTACATTTTTTAATGCAAAACTGAAAGGAACTTCCAGTGGGCTTTCAATTAAAATTTTATTTTAATATAATAATACAGAAGACAGGAGCAGCACACATGGCAAAAGATCATACTGGGGTAGTTGGATTGGTGGAGCATACTGGGCTGAAGCAACTCCATGTTTCACCTATGAGCACAGTGTTACATGTGAGTTAGATGTCATACCTTGTCCCTGCCATATGGTATAACCTGTGTGTGCCCTGGGGAGCTGCTTGATGCTAGACTAAGTTAGGGACACTGACTTTGCTCACCATCGCATTAGGAATATGAAACAACAGCCTGCTCTTAGAGGAAGAGATGGAAGGACTCCAAAACCTTCCACCTGCAAGACGCTGGAACTATGCATGGGGAGCATGTACCTTAATCATCTTTATGGTGTGTAACCTCTCTCTGTGGACTGCAGAGGACACGATTAACTGGCCCTTAGGGGATGCAGAGGTGGCCCATTGCTTTTTGCTGGGAGATGAATGAGGACCAAATTTTTCAAATACAGATGCTTGACACTGGACCCAAATTTAGGAATTTAATTCAAAATTGCTTTGTTTTCTGGGCACTGAACTTGAGCCTTCCGCAGCAGCTGAACATTTTGTGAGTGCTTACCTAACTTAGGTCTCTATGGTTAAAGTGCTACATATGCAGCTTGGCAGCTAATACCTTAAGGATTAAAATTTGAAAATTCTGTCTGAGGCTGTCCATGCAGTAAATTTTTCTGTTCTTTTTTTTTGTATTTGCATAGCCCTATTAATTAGTGAACTAACAAAAAAAATCATGACAATAAACTCCTCCAGCTCAGACACGCGATACATAATTCCTGCTTCTCTGCCATCTCATTTATTTCTACTTCCTGATACTGACCAAATTCACATCAGATAGTTTCTGAATAGCTTTTTTCCATTCTGAACTTGACAGAGAGGGTTAAGGTTTGTGCTTATTTGTTGAAGGTTTTTATTTTTTTCACTTAAGGAAAATTAATTTGATCTTCTTTGTAGCTCACTAGCTTCCTAATCTCCAAAGCCATATTATCACCAGCTTAAAATAAACTATGCGCTGATTGGTTGACTGGCAGGGAGTTTTTCTCATTTGAGTGGAAATGCATCCTTTGCCAGAAATGAGACCTTTCTTTTTGCCAGCCATTTCTTGTCTGATCATTTTATTCCACGTGAATGTTAAAATATTTGTTTCTTTACCATTATGCAGGGAAATAGCTTAGTACTGCTTTCCCCATATTAAAATGCTGCATGTGCAGAACTGCTTTGAGTGGATGTTTATGAATATATGTTCAAAGCTGCATATTCAATAGGAAATTTGAAGTGAGACTCAGATATGTGTAGAATAAAGCTTTCTGCCTTTTACTAGTTCATGGTGATATCATTTATCTACCTCACCACATAGCAAGCTTTGGAAATAAGATAATTTTGCAGCAGTCTACAGCCAAATGTTAACAGCTGGCTTTCTGTTGTGCTCAGATTCAGATCTGAGCTTTTAATGCAGCTCTTCTTCTAGAATGCGCTTTATCACCAGGAGAAAGGGAGACACAACTGCTTTGCATTTTTCAGATGTAATGTGTTTTGGGGTTTTACTAGGGCCAAAGTCTCTTGATAGCAGTTGAGTATATGAGGGAGGAGGAAGAAAGCTTAATATTAAATACAATAGATAAAACTATAGATAACCTTTGGAAAGGAACACCTAAGTAACATATAAAAATAATACATTTAAAGAGATCTTTATTACCTTTTATTTTTGCTCTTGGTGAAATGAACCAGTTTATGATTTAAAGCCTTATGAGATATATGACTGCTCAGCAGGGTTGAGAAATAGTTTCATCATCTACAGAGAAATAGTTTCATCATCTACAGGTAGAAAATTGATTTTTCCTCAGTGTAAGGTGATGTGTAGTATTTCTTTAAGTCTATAGTTGGAAGCAGAACGTATCCCCTTATGCTGTATAAAAATCAATTTACCAGAGCAGGAGGAAACTTAAATATATTCTAAACTGTGAAACAGAATGGAAACAAAGCAGTTCTGGAGATAGCACTTTGTTCTAACTGTACAAATTTTACTCTACACTCGTAGAGGAAAGTGGGCCTTTTTACAGTTTTCTTCATTGTTGATGCATACATCTGTGTCTTTGTAGTGCAAATGGATTCATAAAGCAAAACAGCCACGTATGGTTTCCTTTACTTTTTCCTATTAAATCTTTATCTGATGACTTTACTTTTTGCAAGTAGTGGGAGGTTTGCACCACAACAGTCAAGGAAGCAAAAGGTATAGCTTGGCTGCAATGCAGAGGTACAATTGCAGTTTTTGTAGACGTAGTCACTGCCACAGTGGTGCCAATGCAGCAAAGAGCGCAATTGCAGCAGTGAGACCCTCAGCCATAGATTACATACCTTCTAGTTCAAATAGATGACACTGAAGCTGAATTTGGTCCCCAATCCAAATAATTAAACCTTGCTCAGATATGGCAACAAGAGCTTTTGGATTGTGGTTTAGACATATTTATGTCATATTGATATTAGTGCAAGCAGAACAAATCTGCCCTTAACCTCTGCTACAGATATGTCAAACTGTTATTGAGCCTTGTGTCATAGCAACTTCACCACTGTGAAACTGCAATCTCTTGGGATTAAAGCTAGATTTTGCTTTGCCCACTGGACTTCTGTGAAGATGTGCAGTGTCTCAAAGTCATGTAGTGTTTTGGGGAGCTTGGAGAGGCATTATCCAAGGGAACAACAGCAGGTGGCACAGTTTTTTTATGGATGATTAAAAAGATGGCTGTGCTATAGAATATGTAACTTGCAGGTCTCAGTCTAGTCCTGGTGGACACAAAATTCTTCTAGAGCATAGCCTTATATAGCACAGAAACCCTGTGTAAGAATGATGGTCATGTTACTGGGTGTTGAACATAATTTGTAGATGGGGTCTGATATATTTAAAGAAAAAAAAAATCTTTTTGAACTCTCTGAGGTTGGCTTAGTCTCTAATGGTATGCAATTAAACTGCAATAAATTCAAAAATATTAAAAAGGAAAATGTGCAGCCAAGAATAATTGGGTGGGAGGAAGAATAGCATTCTAAGTAAGAAGCGTAAAGGAGGGGGAAAAGAAAATGCAGATCAGAAGGAAACGGTAGATCTGCACCTCTACATCTACAACCTCAACAAGTGTTTTCATGCACTCTAGAATCTGCATAGCATCTATTGAAATTAATTAGAAAGTTACACGAAGAGATACTGGAGCACTGGTATTCATCTCTCTGCACTTGGGTCACTTTAACCGACCCAGTTTCTACCAGTTTTCTGGACTTTACTGCTGGCTACAAAAAAAAGATGTTCTTCATACCAGAATTTCAGTGAGCAGTAATGAAACTAGAAACCTCTGTATCTGTTGATGCTGGCAAGGTTAATGATTCTTTCTGTTAATATATGAGGAAAAAGATATTTTCTATCCAGAATAGTAACTGACTATACTTCTACCAAATAAATAACAATTAATTTTGTGTGTGCTGGTAATGTGTGCTTAAGAGACTTGATAAATGGATGGACAGCAAGAAAGGCCAGTATAAGAAGAAGGCAGGCAAAGGCAGCAGGTGACCTGCATGGATGGACAGAAAGCTTCTGAACAAACTTAAGAACAAAAAAGAAACCTGCAGAGGGTGGAAGGAGGAATGGGTAACCTGGGAGGAATAGAGAGAAATTGCCTGAGAAGCCAGGGGTCAGGTTAGGAAAGCCAAGGCCCTGACAGAATTAAATTTGGCCAGAGATGTCGAGGGCATCAAAAAAAACTTTTATAGGTATGTTGGGGAAAAAAGGAAAAGTAAGAAAAATGTGGACAGGAAAGCAACGGGAGATTTGGTCACCCAGGATGTTGAGAAGGCTGATGTGCTCAATTAATTTTTTTCCTCAGTCTTCACCACCAAGGGCTCATGCCA
>NW_010334195.1:0-10695 GCF_000700745.2 Antrostomus carolinensis
CTTTGCTGGCCACCCCTCCCTCCTTTGCTGCAGCCCAGGACACAGTTGGCTTTCCAGTCCCCAGTGGCAGGGCGCTGGCTGGCCGCGCTGCGGGCGCACACTGACCTCCGGCTCGCCCGTGTTGCAGTTGGTCTGGATGAGGATGGTCCCGATACGGACGTCCTTGCACACCGCTCGCAGCGCTGGCTCCATGGTCTCGCCCGCTCGCAGGATGGACACCCCGGTGATCTGCAGCACACAGCCAGGGCGAAGGGGAAGGGATGGTGTGGGAGTTACACACCAACCCGGCATGGCGTTGGCTCTCAGTGGTGGGGGATTCTAAGGGACAACCCCAAAGCACATCCCTTCCAGGAGAGGGTTGTACTGAATCATCACAGAATCCCAGACTGGTTTGGGTTGGAAGGGACCTTAAAGCTCATCCAGTCCCAACCCCCCTGCCAGCAGCAGGGACACCTTCCACTAGACCAGGTTGCTCAAAGCCTCATCCAGCCTGGTCAAGAACACTTCCAGGGAGCTGGCCAACCTGGGACACTGTCTCACCACCCTCACAGTGAAGAACTTCTTCCTAATATCTCATCTAAACCTCCCCTCTTTCAGTTTAAACCCATTTCCCCTTGTTTTGTCATTAACTGCCCTTATGAAAAGTCCCTCCCCAGCTTTCTTGTAGCCCCTTCAGGTATTGGGAGGCCACTATAAGATCTCCCCGGAGCCTTCTCTTCTCCAGGCTGAACAATACTGGTCTCAGTTCAGACTGTTTCCCTTAGTGGGTGGGCAGCAGTGGCACAGTGACATTGCTGATGGCACCTCTGGCCACCACCCATCCCGATGACACAGGGTATCATACTCCAGCAGGCACCCAACCCGGAATGGATGGGAGCCCTGAGAAGCCAGGAGGGTCCCTCCCCTGCACCCACAGGGTTCTCAACACAGCCCCACGGGGCAGAGTTGAATGGTACCTTGTGCTTCCACTTACTTGCTTCCCACTGTAGGTCCTTCCTTCGTAGTCCTGTCCCTGAGGAGTCTGGACTGTGCAACTCTACAAAAACCAAACAAGAAGCTCTACCAGGGGCTCTGAGGTGGCTCTCGGAGGAGCCCTGGTACCAAGGAGCCAGCCAGCTTGGAAATCTGCCCCTTTTTGATCTGGGAGGAAAGGGCTGATGGACAGGGAAGGCTGGAGGAACAGCACCAGGACTGTCCTGACTCCTTGGCAGTCATGGGTTAGGAACTGGGAGAGGAAACACAGCTCCTGCTGCCCACCCTCCCAGCTACACCTCGGGACCCACCTGGAACGGGAGCAGGGAGAGCGCGTGCTCAATCAGCAACCGCATCAGCCTCTTGGAGTAGAAAATGAACTCGTCCCGGCTTGTCTCCTTGTTTCTAGAGGGGAGGGAAAGGTAATGTGAGCTGTGGACCAAGCTATGGACCCCAGGAGATGCTGACAGAGGTCAGGGGCTGCCCCTGTCTGGTTGTCAGCACGGGGTCCACCAGCTGAGCCTGGAATTGTGGTGGCAGTTTTAAGGTAAAAAGCAGAAAAATTGTTGGTAAGACCATGGAGCAGTCACAGCACAGCTCCTCTACGCAGGGCCCACCAACTTGTCCTGTGTTCCCGAGTTGTGAGGACAGGGCACAGGGGGGATTTGGGAGTCCAAAGCAAGCTGATCCCACCCCAGCCGGCAGCCGAGCCCCATCCCAGCCCAGGAGGCCGCGGCGGCGGGGGTTTTACCTGATGATGGTGTGCATGCCCCTCACCTGAGGGGTGCTCTTCAGCACGCTGAGGGTCTGAGGAAGAGGGTGGCACTGGTGGGCAGAGGCCAGGGCGGCCCTGAAAACCAAACACACCATCAGAAGGTCTCCAGACAAGGTGGCCCGAAGGCTGGTGCACAGCACACGGCCAGAGCCATCCTCCCAGATGTCACCTCACACTGCAAACGCACTCCAAGGCCATCCCAGCCGAGCTGAACGAGCGGCCAAAAGATGGCAAAGGGACCTGCTCCCATGAACAGGGCAGGGAGTGGGAGGTCAGTGGAGTCAGCAGCCCAAGGACCTGCCCTTCCTGCTGGGCAGCTGACCCATGGTTGGCCCATCTCGACTTCCACTGGTTGGGAAGAAAGTAGAAAATAAAATAAAAATCTTCTCCTGCTCAAAAGTCTGATCTAGTGGTGGATGCTGAAGGCACGGGGTGAGGAGGAGCTGCTGTGGTTGTCTCTGTCCTACAAGTACCAGATGTCACCAGGAGCAGGACAGGCAGCCAGGCCCATGGCGCTGGCACACGGCTCAACGCAGAGCCAGGCTGCAGGGAGAGCATTTCAGAGAGTGCTCGGCCCATTCAGGGATCGTCAGATCGACACCAAATTGGGAACAACTTCAAGACTTTACAGTTGGACAGGACTGGCTTTGTGTGACTCATCTCCACACAACTAATAGGGCCGGGAGCTATTCTTGGATCAAGGGAACACCATTCATGGGGAAGCGCACAATGGAGCCCCATTAGTCACCTCTCTCTCTTTGAGAGCAGCAGTAATGAGATGAAGGTCACATCTATTTGGTTTCCACAAAGCTGGGCAGGATGGACAAGCGACTTTGTCTGGGAGGAGGGCTGGGGTCCGAAAGCCACACGTCAGATCACACACATGCCAGCGGCTGCACCCCGCTCAGAGAGATGTTGGGGAGGAGGAGAAGAGAGCAAACAAACGAAAGCACCGGGTGGTTACGATTTCAAATCAAGCAGAAACCTGGATTAACTGCACACGCAGAGACACACAAGCGGAGAAGAAGACAGAGAAGATGACTGGGTAGGAATGGAGGAGGGCAGGGCTAGATGACTTGAGGCCTCCATCCACATAGTCATCTCCTGGTCTTGGCTGACCAACACCAAATGAGACATTCCCAAAGCCTGCAGGTACTTAAGGGCTCCTTCTTGGCTTTTGCCAGCTCTGGTTCTGTGTAGCAGCAAAGAGCCCCAACGCAGGGAACGCTCCCGAGAGCCGGGACAGCCCGTGGTTGTGTGGAGCACGTGGGGTGGGCTGTGCTCCCATCGCAGAGCCCGGCTGGGTTGGGGTCAAGCCCCATGTGCTCCTACAGATCCCACCACCCGTTTGGGATGAGCAGCCCTCAAGGCCCCAGACCTGCTGCCAGTGAAGCGAGCTCACTCTGTTAGTCCCCACAGCTCGGGTCAGGTGCCCTCAGAGGTGCTCCCACGCCAGGACTGGGAACCAGCAGCACCCAGCAGCTCTGACCCCACAGCCCCCACTCCTGCCTCTCACCAGACCTGGCTTGGGGACAAATCCTGGGGCACAGTCACCATCCAGCTCTGCCTAAACCCCTCCTGGCCCCAGGGATGCAGACCCAGGCGGCGGGTGAGGACCTGAGCCCTGCCTTTGGTGGATGCTGGTGCCTGCTTCTAGGGGGGACAGAGCTCAGCCCCCCAGCACAGAGCCACACACCACTCATAGCCCCAGCTGGCTTTACCGAGGTGACAAACAGCTGTTCCTCAAACCAGAGGAGCTATCAGGGGTCTCCCACCCACCACAGCCCACAGAGCAGCTTGCCATGGGCACCTCTCCCCTCCGTCCCTGCCAGGTCCATGTCATGGAATCTCACCACACCAGCGGGATGGGCAGCCCCTGGTCCCACTGGTGCTGCAGGTGAGATGTGGTGTGACCCAGCTCCTGCTCCCTGACACAGAAGCCAGCGAGCGCTCCCGCCCTCGGGAGCAGTCCCATGTCCCTGGGAACACCTCCCCTGCACCCCGAGCTGTCAGCAGGCCCCCGGGAAAACACTGTCAGCAGTTTGTCACCCAGCTTTCCGCACCTCCCTGTGACACCCACGCAGGGGTTGGCGCTCAGCGTGGGGACAGGGAGGTCTGGATATAACCCTGCTCAAGCCCCTGTCCCCAACAGCCCAGGGAAGCCACTCTGTGCTGTCGGGGTCCCCATGGTGCTTTCTGTGGGGACAGCACCAGGTCCCCTTTTTGGGGTTGAAATAAAGATGGTCTCTTGAGTCACCCCACCCCAGCTGTCCCTGCAAGGCCCCAGCAAAGCAGGACCCTGGGAGCTGTCTGCCCGGGTTAGTAACGCGGCTCACACTGCACAGCCCTCGTCCCCGCTCCCCGGCGTTAGTGTCACCACCAAAACACTGCTGTTAGCGTTTGTCTCCTCACATATCCCAGCGCAGCTTCCTCTGGTCACCAGGTGGGAGGGATGTTCAGGGGAGACAAGACAGGAAACACCAGAGTTTAAAAGGGAGAGGGACAAAGATGACATGAAACAAAGGAAAAAGCACTGTCATTAGTCAAAGGGGGGGAAAAAAATGCCCTGATGGACCTTATGGCTCTTGGACCTGCCCAGGCCATTGCTGTACAGACCCCAGCTCTCCTCCCTTGATGACCAAGTCATGTCACAGCTGCTCTCCATGGCACTAGCTCCACTCCTGGATCCATGAGAGGGAAGCTCCATCTGCTCTCACCGCCCTGGAGTCACAGCAGGGACATTGTCCCATCTCTGTCCCAGGTGGTACCACACTGCAACACCAGCTGCAGCTCTTGGAGCCTGGAGGGCAATGTACAGCCCTCGCCCGAGGCTCTGCTGCCATCCCAACGTAAGTACAGGTGCTCAAGACCAAGCCTGCAAAACCTTCATCCAACCTGCCCCACAGCCATGTAACCTGCTCGTGGGCTCACAGGGGTCCCACCTCCTGGAATGCTGGAGAGACCATCTAATAAAGCCTCAGAGAGCCTGGAAAACCAAGAGCACTGGGAACACGGGGAGAAACCTGGCTCTGAACTGAACATCACCGCTCACCGGGAAGATCTTCCTTCCCCTGAGCTGATCTTTACATCCCCTGGGATCATCATCCCTTGGAGAGGGGCTGCAGGTTGAGGCAGAGAGAAGAGGTCAGCCCCTCTGGCAGCCACATCACCTGCACTGAGACCCCTTGCCCAGGCTGCTGGGGGGGACAGGGGGAGCAGGTCTTCCTGTCCCTCCCCTGGCCAGCAGGACCACGACGGAGAATTCAGCTGGGCAACCATCAGCACGTCAAGAAAACGTCTCTTTGGAAACTTATTTTTTCCCCCCCACAAACAAAAGCTATAAAAGAAAAAAAAAAAGAAGAAGAAAGAAAGAAAAGAGAGAAAGAGGTGACCATCTCTCAGGAAGGCTTCAGGGAACATCCTCAGCTCTTTGTTGAGCATGCTATCAAGCAGGAAGCAGACAAGAGACATCCAGCTACAAAGGAGCTGATGCAGTCAAGGCATTTCAAGCACGTACAGCGACTGGCTTTCACGGCTGACATTTCAAACAAGGGCTATTAAACTGCGCCACGGGTTGATATTTAAAGACACAATTGGCAAAGGGCATGTTGAGCTGCTCCAGACCTTGGGGGTGGGGAATATTGATTGGCAAAGGGAATTCAGCTGAAGTGAGCCCTGGTTGCCAGAGCTGGGCTGGTGGCTGGAGCACCATGGCAGAAGGGATGGAAAACAGGCACCTTGGCAGGCTGGGCAGCTCCTGCTGCTGGGCTCAAGGAGGAATACTCACCTGGGAGTGCCTGGATGGAATTACAGCTCCAGCACATGAACGGTTAAACATGTGAGAAGCGGGACAAGAAATATCCCACCTGCGAGGACACCAAGGTCTGACCTGCGCTCTGAGGGGACACAGAGGAAGGAACAGAGGAAGGCAGCGATGCTCCTCAGCAGCCAGCAGCTCCAGGAGGAACACAAGGCTGGCAGGTCCAGGGAATGGCACCACTTGCCTTAAATTCCTCAAAGTTCACCCATTTGATCAGCTGAGAGCCGGGGAGAGGATCCCCTGCCTGTCCCGGTCACCCTGCGGGTCAGGAGAGGCAACCCTGGGCCAAGGACCAGAGAAGCACCTCGAGCTGGGGCCAGATCTAAACATCCAGGTTTTATTCTATCACCTACAAAGACCTCGCTGCGTCCCCACGGCTGCCAAAAGGCTGTGACAGCAAAACAACAACCGTGACATTTAGATGAAGCCATTCAAGACAGGAGGATGGGGAATTGGCTGAGACAAAAAGCAGCCCTGTTTGCTGGACACGCGTCTGCCCGTCCACCTCGCTCCTCTCGTGAGCCACACAGGAGCTGATGGGAAACCACAGCAGCAGTAAAAGCTCTGGGACTCCAGGAGTGTAAACACATGCTTTTTTTTTATTATTTTTTTTATTTTTATTTTTTTTTTTTTCAGGAAATTTTTTCCAATATTTCTGGCAAAAGCATAAATGGAAACCACCAGCCTTAAACAGAACATAAAAATGTCTGTGGCTGTGGTTATCACCCAGTTATTTCTGGGGCTCAGAGTTACCTTTCCTAACCTGCTATCATAAAACTACTAATACTTTCTTGCCATATTATTAAATATCTGATTTTTAAGGTGCACCTGTACTGAGTGCCACCCTGATTCAAGAGGGGAATCACTGGAGAGAAAGGAAATTTTCTGGGTGTGTATGTATATATACACCTGGGAATATTTACATATATGCATACACATGGGAATATATACATATATATGTACACACATACACCTGGGAATATTTACATATATGCATACACACATATTAATCTGCTCTCTCATGATATTCCTGCCATTTTCAAAGCAACAGACTTCACATTGAAGAGCCCCTTCCCACCTGGAGCTCCAGACACAGAGGGAAGCTGACGCTGTCTGTATGGAAATGTCAGGCCCCAGGGTGCTAAACAAGCAAAGAGGAAGAAAATAAAACACCCAGTTGCCTTGTCTAGGAAACAAATGGCTTCAGCAGAAAGAATTTTAGGAGTATTTAGGTATTTTAGGAGCTTCTTGGGTGCCAAATGTGAATTTTAGGGTTACTCGAGTTAAGTGTCTCCATGTGATGATGGAGATGTAAATGGAAACCCATCTGCAGTGATGCATCCCCTCTGCTTCCTACAAAAATACCTGGAAACTCACTGAGTTAACGGAAACCAGAGAGCTAAATCCCATCTGGATCCACGTGCTGAGGAGCTTCAGTAAATCAACGTGTATTTTCTAGCATCCACCTGCAGATACTGAGAAACTAGAAATCCTGCTGGATTAGCCCATAAATATTTTCTTGGGGAGCAATCCAGGGCTCCCACCACCCTCCAGCCGCTTTGCTTCATCTCATAATTGATGTTTAGGGATATTTAATGATGTTTAATCATCAGGGATGGAGAGTGGCTTTGAACAACCCTTCGTCTTAGAGGATGAAGGGAAAGAAGAGAATCCCAGGATGCAAAGTGGGGGTCCCCAGCGAACAAACCCGGCCCTGTCCCAGCCTCAGGGGTCTGTGCTGGCAGCTCCCTCGCTGGATGGGGATGTCCCCAGGGAGCAGCCCTGTCCCTGCTGCTCCCAAAGCCAAGGACAAGGTGACCTTTGGTCAGCTTGGAGCGTGACGAGGCCGTGCCTGAGGTGGGGTGTGGGTCTCGACTGCGGGTCAGGGTTAGGCCAAGCAGTGCCTGGCATTGGAAATGCCTCGGGCTGCACAGACAGGACAGAGTTAGGGGCTCTTACCTGACACTGAGTTCACGCTGCGGCAGCAACACAAAGACACAATGCAACCGGTATTAAGCATTGTCAACACCAGGGGCGTTTCAAGACAAAAGAAAAGGAAAAATAGGAATATTTTCCTGCATTCACATGTAGCCTTTTCCCCTTCTTCCCCTCCCCAGCTCAACAAAAGCCCCCCCCACGAGCCAACCCCTCGCCTGGCTCACAGCAGCACCCTGGGGAGGAGCTGCCATGTTTGCCCGCTGCAGCATTCCTGGCTGGATCCCAGGGGCTGGAAAAAAACAGCCTAAAAACCAGGACACCCCTCTCCTGTGTCCCACAACTGCGTGCCCTCCTCAGCCTGGCACTAGCGACGATGACAGGGCTCCAATCCTGTCACCTGGGGTTTAGAAACCACCTTCCCGACCTGCCAGAGCTCAGCGCTGGAAATCGGGCAGTGGGAAAGCCCTGTGGAGAGCGGGATGCTGCCGGAGCGCTCCCTCCCCAGCACGGTGCCATGGTGTGCCAGCTCACATCCCAGGGCAGAGCAGCTCCTGCACCCTGGGAGCCCAGACAGGCCACAGGGAATTGAGCCCTTTAGTTCCAAGTGCATCCATCTCCAGGTCACGCTCCTTCCACCTCCCAGGACATCGCTCTGAGCATCCCCACAACTTAAAACATCAAGGTGGGAGGAGGCTGTGCTGCTCAGGGAACAGCAACACACAACGGGGTCGGTGGATCCAAGGGTCTCAGGTTCAAACCACTGGTCAGGACTGACCCAGGACACACAGAAGATGACTTGTTAAAGCCAGTGATGGGCAAGTGATGGAGCATGTGTCCAGATCAGGGCTCAGATGGGCATAAAAGGTGACAAGACTTTGAGTTTTGAAGTGGAAAAGTGGGTTCTTGACTGGAAAGACTGCACAGCAGAGTCTGAAGGGGGTGAAGAGGAGGGGCCAGAGCCAGAGAGCTGAAGTTTTGGAGGGTTGGGGCGATGCTGGCCCCAGGAGGGCTGCAGCAGGGAGGACACATCACTCAGATCACTGGAGGATGGCTGCTCTGTCCCCAGATGAGTTGATCTCCCAGGGAGGGAAGGAAGCTGCTGCAGGACCACAGCTTGCAGAGGAGCCTTGCCCTGACCAGAGCTCAGGGATGACAGAGGGAGCAGGGCTGGGAGGAGCTCCTGGGGACAGCCCCACGGTCACAGCCTGGAGCACGGCAGGAAGCCAGGCTGTTCCCACCTTGGCACCCAGAGCACTGCATCCCACGCGGCCACCGCGGCACGGGCGAGGCCGACCCCACCGCTAGCACCCGGGGGACCAGGCAGCTCTTACCTCTTCCAGCTGGCTGTGGACGTGCTGAACGATCAGGTCGATGGCCACCGTGTTTCCACTCCCTGGAGTGAACCAGAAGCAAAAGAGAGACAGTCTGCTCAGGACCACAGTGCTAGCAGTGCCTGGAGCACGTTCCTTCCCCCAGCTCCTCACAACATGTGCACTATGGCTTTTGAACCATGGTGCGTACAAAAACACACCCCACTCCTGCTTCCCCTTCCCTAGGAAGGCACCATCCAGCAGGAGATGTCCCTGCTGTGATTAAATTCTTATTCAGTAATGGCAGGAAGATGTGGCAGGGGAGGGTGAGGTTGGCCATGAGGAAAAGGTTCTTGAGGCAGAGGGTGGTGGAGCACTGGAACAGGCTCCCCAGGGAGGTGCTGATGGCACCAAGCCTGACAAGATTCCAGCAGCATTTGGCCAAGGCCCTCAGGGACATGGTGTGAATGTTGGGATTGTCCTGTGCAGGGACAGGAGTTGGACTCCATCATCCTTTTGGGTCCAACTCACAACCTTCTATGATTCTTGACTATCTAGAAGTCACCTCTAGTTTTTAAACCATTAAGCTGCAGGAGCTGGTAGGGCAGGGGACTGGTTGAGGCAAAAGTGCAGGCTTTTCCCTGAGGAACCAGCTTTTGGCCAGTGTTTGAAGACAATTGGCTGGATGGACCTTTGCTTTGGAGTGGGACAGTCACTATTCTGTCCCCACCAGCCAGAGGGTGGTGGGACTGGCCAGCAGAGCTGAGGGCAGAGGGATGAGGTCTCTCAGGTGCCACTCAGGACTGAGGCTCGGGGCAGCTTGGGGCAGGTACCTCGGGGCACGACGATGTCGGCCAGCCGCATGGTGGGCTGGATGTACTGGTCGAAGGCCGGCTTGACAAACTTATTGTACTGCTTGATGACACCCTCGATGTCACGGCCACGTTCACTGATGTCCCTGCGCAGGCGACGCACCAAACGGATGTCCGAGTCTGTGTCCACAAATATCTTCAGATCAAGGAGCTGGAATGAGATGGGAGGGAACAAACCCCACCAGGTTGGGTGTGTAACTTGACTTGACCGTCTCCACCAGCCACAACTAGGAGGCTGAGCCCCACGCACGGTACAACACTGGTTTAACAGAGCTCAGCTCAGCTCTGTTTCTCATGCCCCAAGACCTCCAAACCCCATCTGGACTTCTAAGCAGCCCCAGCACTTTGTCTGGATGTTATTTAAGAGTGAGGAGGAGATGAGAGAAGTTAATGCCCATGACACAGACCAACAGGCTTAACCCAGGACCGCTGGCTCCTTAATGCTGGAGGGGAGCCAAGCACAGCAGGTCAGCTCATGACATTGTGAGACAGAGACAAGAGCCGGGATGCTCAGAGGAAGCTCCTGGGGGATTTATCCAGCTCTCCACTGGAGGTCATCGTTGCTCCAGCAAAGTGCAACCTAAACACTCACTTGGCAGAGAAGAACACTTTCTAGACTGAGTCTGGCTAAGTTTGCACATGGCTTGCTCCCTCCTAAAGCATTTTTTTATGTATCCCAAAAATTCCCAGCAAAGCCTGAAGCTCTGGATGATCCATCCTCGGAACAGCAGGCTTTGTGCAGCAGAAGACAGCAGATCTTGCTCTGGCTGTGCAAGCTGTGGCACGCAGTGTGGAGGTGGGCTATTTCTAGTCATACTTATGCACCACCACTGCCAGGGACCAGGTCACCTTTTGGCTCCTAGTTCCTGGGAATGAATGGCTGAGATCAAGGTCTCTGCCAAAACCCTTGACCTCTGCTCTCCCCCTGCCACTGCAAGAGTCGAGGCTTATTCCATTTCTCCTGCACAATGAAGTGCTGCAGCAGCTGGTGTAACCTGGAAGAGAAGG
>NW_010334195.1:10731-13647 GCF_000700745.2 Antrostomus carolinensis
CCCCCCGGCTGGCTGTGGGGTGGAGGACTGGTTTGTAGGGCTGATGCTGAAGGAATGTGGGAGGAGAGGGTCCCATCCCACTGTGCACAGGGTCCCCAGGGCATGTGGGGCTCTTTGCCCATGATGGGCTGTGATTAAGGCTGCAGATGAAAGAGCTGCAGTGCTCGTGCCTGCCAGGTCTTCCCAGAACCAACCCCAGACCCTTCCTCACCTTCAGGAGCTCCTTGTCCGCGAACGCCATGATGCCTTCAAAGATAATCACGTTGGCACCGTACAGGGTTTTCTGTGGAGTCAGAATCGATGTCATGAGGCAGAGAACATGTGTTCAGAGATGTCCCATCCTGGGGTATCTCTCTGGGTTGTCAGTGACTGTGACAGCAGCGCTGCTCACCCTGAGCCAGCCATGACTGCATGAGTCTGCCAAAGGCTGGGGGAGCGTCCAGTTGGCACCCCCTCTCTTGCCTTGGCAGTCCCCCCACCTTCTCCCACCCCCTTCACTGTCCCATACCCATTCCTTCTTCCGGCTGTGGGTGGTGAAGTCGTAGATGGGGATCTTCACGCTCTTGCCTTGCTTCAGCTTCTTCAGGGTGGCGATGATGAGGTCAAAGTCAAAGGCATCGGGGTGGTCAAAGTTGAAGTCATTGTTGGCCGCCTGCTCCTGCTGCTGCTTGGTCAACACCTGCCCACAAAGAAGGGGTGAGTGCACATGGCCATCCCCACCAGCAGCCTTCCCTCCCCACCGCTGTGCCCAGCAATCCCTCCTCCTGCCCCAAGAGCCATCTCAAGGGGAAACCATGAGGTTGTCACTTCACCAACACTGTGTTTCCCCATCAGGGGGATTTTGCCAAGGGCCATGGCAGCCCACAAGCCTGGCCAGGACAATGTGCAGCCTCACCTTGTAGAAGGAATCCATGGACAGCAGAACCACCCAAGGGACATCAAGAGCCTCAATGATCATGGTGGCCACTGTGGTCTTCCCAGAGGCACTGCCTCCTCCCAGGCCTGCCAGGGAAAAGGGGATGAAGACACCAACCCCACAATCAGCTTTTCCAACACAGGCTAGAGCCCAGGGTCCCCCCCATTGCACTAAGTTGGAAGAACCTCAAAAGAGGGAGGTCAACAGGCACTACAAGAGAGAGATTATCCTTGAAAATGTCAAACAGCACATCCAACTGCCAGCAAGGCGCACAGAAAACCCGGGAAACCCTTCACCGGGGGGTTGTGTAACAAGGGGAGAGCTGGCAGGAGAACCAGCCTAGACTAAATCCCTGGGAACTCGTGACAACCCAGGCGATGAGAGTTGAGGGAACAACAAGCAAAGATTGTGGTTTGTCCAGTGCCTGCTCTAATCCATCACCCCCATCTGCAACCTCTCAGCTTCTGCCCAATCCTCTGTCTCACCCAGTCAAACTGGACTAACCATGGGGACTCTCCGTGCTCCTGTCTGGAGTCACAGCCTGGAGTCTGGAGCCAACCTCATGTTCTCAAGGAGGTTGTGGGGCAGGAATCCCCCCAGGGACTCCTGGAGAGCCAGCGGGCAGGCAGCAGAGGTGGGACAGAGCCTGGACACGCGCTGCCTTTGCCTACCGATCACGAAGGCCTCTTTGGACTGTGTCCCATGCTCGTTGTACCACGGTGGGCGGCCAGCTGTGTAGATGGTCCTCTTGCTGGTCCGCAGCAGGGGTGGCTCAGACTTGCACTGGCTCGTGGTCCGTTTTCGGGGTGGCTTGGTGGAGCCCACCGCGGGGTACAGCCGGTCTAAGGACTCAGCACTGCTGTTGCTGGGGATGGGGAGAGGAAGGAGCTCAGTTATGGATGGTGGGGAAGGACCCACGTTCCTGGGGCAGGGGACCATGGTCTCCAGGGCATCACATGCTGTATGGGTGAGGGATGCAACAGAGGAGGGGGAGAGACAACCACAGCCCTGCTGCAGCACTACCAGCACCTGAGGTCATGGCCAACACCGAGAAATTCTCACACAGGACCAGTTTTAACCTGGAAAAGGTACATCACAAGCACCACTTCCTACAGCCCTGTTAAATAAACACTCCAGTGAGCTCTCCAAGGCGCTGAGGGGTGTCATCAGAGATGGCAACAACCTGTCCTGACATGCTGAGGAACCTTTCTGGGGGATGGAAGCCAAACACACGGGCTACAGCTTGACTGTCCTCATCCCTCCATGCACAATCCTTCTCCTCTCCCCACTCTGAGTGTTCCACTCCCACCCAAACCTCAAGATCTCCCACCCTTGAGGGCTGAAACCCCTGGGGACAAGCCTGCGAGCTGTCCAGAGCTGGGCTGAGCCGTGCTTTGCTGTGCAGGCTGAGCGAGCACTGAGCACAGCCGAGGCCCTGGAGCTGCTAAACCCCTCTCTGTTATCTCCCCTCCCGCCGTGACCCCGGGGAGGGAGAGGAACAAACCACCCTCTGAAGCTCTTTTGAGCTTGGCAGCGGGTGAGCAGCGGCTGGGTGGTGATAAGTGGCCTCTGGCCAGGAGATAAAGCCGCAGCCGCGCTGCCCGGCCAGCTCGGGGATGGGGAGGATTATTTATACCAGCTCCCGCTCCTCCCCGCTGGCTGCTGGTCTCCTCCCTGTGAGGAGGTGCAAAGGGCTCCCTCCTGCTCACGCTTGGTCCTCTTCTCAGCTGTGACTGGGATGGAAATGAAACTTCTGCAAGGTCAGAGAGCCTCGGGAACTGAAGATGCCAAACCCGGCACTGTTTGGTACAGCCCGGCTGAGCTGGCGAGGCTTGGCTGCCTCTCGGTTATTTTTTGCTCTTAAAAGGGCTTAAACTGCAGGGCTTTACAGATTTTGGGTTGATTTTAAGCTGTTTTGGTATGAAGATTAATTCCCTTCTCTCCCCTTAGCCCTTTTTAGAACAATTTTAGATAAAGATCCAAATTTGAGACCGGCCATC
>NW_010334195.1:13934-14891 GCF_000700745.2 Antrostomus carolinensis
CCGACCCCCCCCGGCTGGCCGGGGAGCCATAAACACCCCAAGGATCACTTCTAAAAACCCACACGGGGAGGTAAGACCCACCAGGAACACCTTCTGGGTTGTTTTTTTCCTGCACAAAGTCCTCCTCACAAAGGAGAAGCAAACCCAGACGGGGTACTTGGCTCTCCTCTCCCACCAGCGATGCCGCAGCGGTAATCAGCCACCACGCGCTATTCCCAGAGCGGGGCTGACATCAGCCGACAACGCCGGCGCATAAACAAAGTCATTTTGGTTTGATAAAAGCAGAGATGACAAAAAAATACACTTGTTTACCAGAAAATAAAACGGTTCCTTTCATCTGCATCCCAGCCCCTCTCCTGGGATTGCAGCTACTCGAGAGCCGTGTCCCTGGCACTGCCGGGAGAGCTGCTCAGCTGGTTTTCCTCCGGGAATAACGCCCGGGTCTCCACGCGACAGGCGGGTGTTTCGGGATGCTCCTCACTCTGTGCCAACCTCAGCCCTGCAGACACCGACACCCCGATCCAACCTCCGAGGTGCTGACTGAGGCCACGGCACCAAAGTGACTCCAAGTTGGGCAAAACTCTGGAGTTTGGACCCGGAGTGGAGCCCAAGCCAGAGGTGAACCTTGGCAAGATCTGCGACCGGCACCTTCCACCAGTGTCAACACAACCCAGCTCCCGGCGGGGACCAGGAGGTTTGGACCTCGATAGCTCTGGCTGTGCCCACAATGACAGTCTGTGACCACAGCTGACACCGTGCTTTCCCGTGGGTCACCCCTCCGCTCCCCGGAGCACCCACAGCACCCCAAGGGTGCTGGCACCGAGGGGCCCCAGCCAGCAGCTCTGTGCCAGGACATCACCATGGGATGCAGGGACATGCGTGGGGATGGGACAGCCCTCAGTGAGAAGCGCAGCCGTCCTCCCCCCGCACACCCGGGGCTGCTCTTGGACGAAGAAC
>NW_010334196.1:0-2562 GCF_000700745.2 Antrostomus carolinensis
CCGGGGCTGTGGGGAGAGCAGCCGCGGCACCAGCCCCTCGGGGGACGCGTGAGGGATAACGGGGCCTGACCGCGGACGCCGGAGCTGTGAGGCGCTGTCGTGGAAACGCTCCTGAGCGTGAGAAGTGCTGCCCTGGAGGTGAAATGAGTGACGGAACAAGGGGCGACGGCCTTAAACTGCAAGGGGGGAGGTTTAAATTAGATATTGTTTGGTGTGAGGGTGGTGAGCCAGTGTCCCAGGTTGCCCAGAGAAGCTGTGGCTGGTCCTCCCTGGAAGTGTTCTTGGCCAGGGTGGATGAGGCTTTGAGCAACCTGGTCTAGTGGAAGGTGTCCCTGCTGATGAACTGGATGAGCTTTAAGGTCCCTTCCCACCCAGACCAATCTGTTTGTATGAGTCTAAACTCAGGCAAAACCATGTGCGAGGTGTATAGACTGTGTTGGGAAGTTGTCGGTAATGACACTGCAGAACGGGGTGGAGAAAGTTCTGGGTTTAATGTCTGTTTTTCCTGAGCGTATCCTGGAATGTGGTTAGCACAAACATTGCACTCATCCTGCTTTATCTTTTCCCCCTTTTCTGCTTCTAAGCATTTATCCCTCCTAATTTTTCCATTTATTATCACACTCACTTCGCTTTATGGAAAAACATAGTATCAGGAAACAAACAAATCTGCCTGCAAAAGCAGAGCAGTGTCATCCCCATAATGTCACAAAAAACAGTCAGTGACAAAACCAGGGCAATTTTTAAGTTAGCACATTTTGAGGGAATTGCCACCCAACGCATTTTCCAACTTTTAGGTGAAATAAAGCAGAGACAGCAACCTACCTCAGCTGGATTTGTTCTCAGGGCCTTGTCAGTGGACCATGCTAAGGAGGTATGGTAGGTTATTGACTTTATCTATATTTCCTTTGCAACTGAAACATTTTTACTGTTAGCTTTTTGTACGTGTGAATAATAGGTTGTAATTACATCCAGATCATCAAAGATGCTGATGCTAACGGCCGTTCAGGGCTGGTTTTCTTTTTCCCCATCAGCTGTTTAACAGTGTACATCCATACATCACAGCTGTTCAGGACAGAAAGGGAAAATGATTTCCATGGTTGAAACTAGGGAGAACATTTTTCTCTTGGCCAGAAGTAATTAAAACAGTGAAATTAGTTCCCAACTTGCTTTATTAGATGTTGGCACCTAACACATGACCTATATGGGGCTGTGGGATCAGATAGGTTCCATACCACCAGCTCCCTAAAGACAAAACAACTCCAGATTTGTATTGCTGTTGAATTAGTAAGCAATTTCAATTCAACTGTGGAATATAAAAAAGTATGGATAAACATCGTTCCTCTGTTGGTGTATTTTTGATGATAAAAGTAATGCTGAGATATATTAATATATCTGTGTAGAGATGTGCGAATTGCACACAGCCACGTCAGCCTGGCAAGTGAGTCTGGACAGCCTGTCAGCCAAGAACAGATGCTGTGGGTATCGGCAGCCTCTTTAGCATGTGAATTACTTTCAGCTGGGAGAATGGAGCTTCTCTACTTGTCCTGTAATAATAAATTCCTGGAGCCAGCGTTGGTCAGAGTCATGCAGCATCACACCACAACAGGAGGAGGTTTGGGGGTTTTTTTTCCTTGCTTTATTTTCTTATATTTAGAGAGATTGTTTTAAACCAGCTGCTACAAAAGGCTCAAGGATGCTTTTTGAGTTACATCAAGTATTAAGTTTTATCGTAAAATGGTTTGGGTTGGAAGGGACCTTTCAAGGCAACCCAGTCCAACCCCCTGTAGTGACAGGGACATCTTCAACCAGATCAGGTTGCTCAGAGCCCGTCCAGCCTGACCTGGAATGTTTCCAGGGATGGGGGTTCTACCACCTCTCTGAGCATTGGGGCTTCTGCCTCCTCTCTGGTCAACCTGGGCCAGTGTCTCACCGCCCTCAGTGTAACAAATTTCCATACATCTAGTCTAAATCTCCTCTCTTTTAGTTTAAAACCATCACCCCTTGTCCTATCACTACAGGCCTGGCTAAAAATCCATCCCCAAGTCTGTTTTCTTTAAAAATAGTTGCTAGTAACATTAAACATTTTAATTGTATTACTTTAAACATTAATGACACTGTTTTATCTGTGTCACTAACGTACACGTTAATGAGAAGGCTTAGGGAGACCTCCTTTACTGAAGGGGAACCTTTTTACCTTGAGTGAGGGTGGTCAAAGACTGGGATGGGTTTCCCAGAGAGGTCTGCTCGCCATCCCTGGAGATGCTGGGAACTGCCTGTAGCTGCCAGGGCAGGAGCCAGTGTCCCCAGGTGCCTTCCAGCTGCAGCAGTTCCTCGGTGCTCTGTGACCACAGCACACGACACAGGTTAGTGAGATTCAGATGCAGCAGAGGATGCCTGATGGGGAGGCGGGATGGGATATTGTGACAACTAAATACTGATTCTGTACATCTGGTACTAGGAAACTCAAAGCTTCAGCAGGTCGGGTTGGTCAGAGGGCTGCTGAACAAACAAAAAATCGCAAAAGTCCTCGCAAAAAAAAATCACTCGCAAAAATCCTCGCAA
>NW_010334197.1:0-1785 GCF_000700745.2 Antrostomus carolinensis
CATGAACCCAGAAACAGCTCAACCAGCAGGATTGAGCAGAGCTGTTAAAGAAGAAAATAGTTCAAATCTTGCAGATTTCCTTGGCCTCATAAGACCAGCTGATGGATTGAGCAACTTGCTGTATTAATGGTTTATGGGATCAAAATAAAGAAGTTAATTTTGAATTTGTTTATTTTGAAACTGCGGCTCCACAAAGCTAATCAAAAGAGGCAAAACCACAGGCAGAATGAAACAGGCTTTACTCAACAGGAGAGGAAACCCTCTAAGTCTTTACTGACCTGCCCAGGGGAACAGGACCTCTCAGCCTCCTGCCTCCCCTGGCCCCAACCACCATTTTCACATTTCCTTCTTGCAAATGGAGCATGTTTGTTTTTATACCTCCCCATGAGCACTTTTCATATCTCCTAGGAAAAACACAATTGGGTGGGAAAAAATGCTGGTCTAACTCTTTCCTGCTTTACAAATCTGGTCAACACATTGCCACAAAAGCAGCCTGCCCTACAGAGCATCCCAGCTTGTGTTTTAGTACCAAGAACAAACAAACTTCACGTAACTCTTCTGCTGTTTTCAAGCCAACTTTCCAGTAGGCTGCGTCTGGGGAGGGGAAATCACACTTTTTCTGCAAGGACCTCTTGTTAGTTTAAAGCAGTGCCAGGGGATGCTGTCCTTGGCACATTGAAGAGCTGATCTGGAGACCCAGCAGACAAAAACTTGCTGAAGAGCACCTGTGCTTACATCCTCTTCCAGATGTGCAGCAAGTGCATGGCCATGCTGTGATGTGAGCCAGTTAACGCTGTAACAGCCCAGCTAGACAGTGGGGATAAACACTGAAAACCCTGCAACAACAGTAATTACGAGGAGACATCTGCTCCACAGCAAAGATGGTGGCAAGTTGACATTTCATTATGGTAATATAGGGAGAGAGAAAAAAAAAAAGTGAGGGGGGAGTGAAGTTTCCCTTCAGGAGATGAGGAGCTGCCTTTTCTGCAGGTGCCTATGCTTTTTGTTATTTCTTCCATAGAGGAAAGTGAAAAAAACCCAACCATAAAACAAACAAACAAAAACCCCACAAAAAAAACCCCAACCACAAACCAATTCCCATATCAAATAACTATTTATCTTGTAAAACACATTCCCTGCCTTTGTGCAATCTAATAAAAGCAGAGGAAAAACAGGCCGTTTGCCAGCTGCTCTGTGTTTGTTCAGTGCCCGTCTCAGCCTGGTACCCAGGTCTGGGCACTAGACACGGGAGCAATACGAATGTTGAACAAAGAAACAAGAAACACATCCTTTGCAGAAATCAAAGCCATCAAACACCGGGGTAAACAAACACCTGCACCTCCCAGACCAGAACATCCATGTGCTTGGTGAGTGTTAGGGACAGTGACAGTCCCTCACCTTAACTGCTCAGAGGAGAAAATTAGCCCAGGTGCCTGCAGGGCAGAGGAGCACAGGCTGTGCTTTCAGAAGCGAGTCTGACATGTCCCAGGGCTTTGCAATGCTGTGTCAGCCAGGCACTGCCACAAACCTGGCACACAGTTTAAAGAACAACAAACTGGGGTGGGAAGGAGATGGGCACAGAGAAGTGGTTGGCCAGGTCAGGAGTGGTGGCTCTGGGACCAGCGTCCAACCCACGCACCATGCTGCTTTGCCATGCTGTTTGGGTGACAGTAATCAAAGTCTTGTGCCAGCTGGCTTGGAAAAATTATGCTATCTGCAAATCCTCTCCCCTGCCTAGCTGCCTTGTGCAGGGGCAATTGTTATAGTGAAGACCCTGAATAAATG
>NW_010334198.1:0-5344 GCF_000700745.2 Antrostomus carolinensis
ATTTTAAGTTTTCTTTTCTTTTTATTATTAAATTGTTCTTGTCTCACCCTAAGAGTCTTCTTACCCTTGCCCCAATCCTCTCCCGTAGCCCCTGGGGGTGGGGGGAGGTGGGTGAAAGGCTATGTTGGCTGCTAGCCAAGGGCTAGCCCAGTGGGACTATCACATGAAGCCATGTTGACTACTCCTCATGACTTTCTGATCCTTCATCTGCCTGCAAACAGTTTTCAGGATTAGCTGCTCCATTACCTTCCAAGGATTGAGGTGAGGCTGACTGGCTTGGGTCCTTCTTCCAGCCCTTCTTGAAGACAGAGGTGACATTTGTTTTGCTACATTCCTCAGGTACTTCTCCCAGTCACCATGATAATTTGAAGATAATTGAGAGTGGTCTTGCAATGACATCAGCCAGCTCCCCTAGCAGTTGTGAGTGCACCCCATAAGTGCCCTTGGTCTTGTGTACGTGCAGTCTGCCTAAGTCTTCTCAAACCTGATCCTCATCCATCAATGCCATGTATTCCTTGCTCCAGACTTCCCCTGGTCTCTGTGGCCTCAGATTTCTGAAGGACAGTCTTGCTAGTAAAAATTGAGGTGAAGGCAGTATTCTGACAGCCTTTTCAATGTCCTGTGTAACTAGGTCCCCCATCTCTTTCAGCACTAGGTCCACATTTTCCCTAGTCTTCCTTTCATTACCAATGTACCCATAGAAGCTCTTCTTGTTTTCTTTGACATTCCTAGCCAGATTCATCTCCAGTTGGGCTTTAGCTTTCTTAACTTCCTTAACTTCACCCCTGGATGCTCTAATAATGTATCTGTACTCCTCTCAGGTTACCTATCCTTGCTTCCTCCTTCTGTACGCTTCCTTTTTGTGTCTGAGTTTGGCCGGGAGCTCCTTGTTCATCCACACAGGCCTCCTGGCATTTTGCCTGACTCCCTCCTCATTGGGATGGACTGCTCTTGAGTTTGGAGTTGCTTGAATATTAACCAGCTTTCTTGAACCCCTCTTCCCTCCAGGGCTTTATCCCATGGGACTCTACCAACCAGATCATTGAAGATGCAAAACTCTGCTCTTCTAAAGTCCAGGGCTGCGAGCTTGCTTTTTACCCTCCTCCCTCCCTTCAGGATCCCAAACTCCACCATCTCATTGTCACTGCAGCCAAGGCTGCCTTTCACCTTCACATCCCAAATAAGCCCCTCCTTGTTGGTAAGTATGAGATCCAGTGAGCAGTTCTCCTCATTGACTCCTCTATCCCTTGGGTGAAGAATTTGATGCACTCCAAGAACCTCCAGGATTGCCTATGCCCTGCTATGTTGTCCCTCCTTGGGATATTGGGGTGTTTGAAGTTCCCCATGAGGACCTTCACAGCACAGACAGAAACAAAAACTGTGAAGAAGTGCATGGTGAGGGCCAAAGACATTTTCACAATGCTGTAGAAATTCACATCCTTACATATTTTCAACTGAAATTTGAGAGCTGCTCAAGGTACAGCAACTAGCATGTGGATTCATAGCATTCTAGAACCACTGTGAAATGGAAAAACACCCCAATTACTGAGTTCACTCACAATGACATATTATTTGTTCCATGCAGTTTTCTTTATATGCCTTTTTTTTTTAATAAAGACCACAGTGCTTAAAGGAGACATTCTTAAAGGAAATACGATAACAGAACCTATTCTTTCTAGTCATAAACTGTGTTATCAGTCCCAGTCTAATGATCCAGGAGTGTTATTACTGTGGCTGAAGAGTGCATCCATTTGTGAGATGCCCCGTACAGCCCATTAGGTATGTGAGAGGTAAAGAGCAAGGATGATGCTGTGTAACGTGGAATTACTATTTGCTCTGCTTTGTTGGCTATACGGAAAGTGCATGATCACAAAACACACGCATCACATCACCTCGTGTATGGTTTTCTTCCTCAATACATTTGTCTCTCCTGGTACAGCTGCTGACTGCAGCTATCATACCAGAGGACTCCTACCTTTTTTTGGCTCAGCTCCCAGTCCAAAATGAACATGTTCATCCAGTCACTCACTTGGTTTTTGTATTGATGGGAATCAAAGGTGTAAGTGACTTCACAAAACTATAAATGTTAAATGATTGCAGTCACAAGTTTGCTCCTCATTGCTCTTTTCAGCTCAATCCAGCTGGAGTTTTGCCTGGGAAAAGTTTTACTTCTATTTACTTTTTGAAGTGTAACTCCTTTTCCAAGAAGACATGAAATATGCTGCATAAAAAAAGTCTTCTACAGAACTTAAATTTGCTATCAATGTCATTAAAACTGAAAATATATTGAGAAATATAGTAGAAGCAGTGCAATAAATAACAGGCCTAATCCACACCAACGTAATTTTGCGTATTGCTACTGAAGTAAATGAAGCCATGCTAGTTTAGGCCAACTACACATCTTCTCAACATGTTATACCACTTCTCATTTTAAAAAGTTATCAGCTCTATTCTTTTCAGCTACAGTAAAGAACTTCATTTTAGCCAGATGGTTATATAGTTTAAAGATAAGATTTTAAAACATTCTACAAGAATCTTTAAAGGTCCTGTAGAAGTGTAGTTGTCATTTCTAATGATTAATTTTATTCTGGCAGCTCCTAGAAAATCCAGGCTCCTCTTGGCCTGAGCTCTGGCCTAATACATATCAAAAGATAATCCCTCTGCAATTGAATTTATGGTTTCACCCTGATCAATACTAGCAAGTTAAAAAGGTTTAATTCTTTATTATTCTCGATATTATTGAGACCTATGCACACATTTAATTTTAAGCAAGTTCCGTTGACTTTAGTAAGTGCTAAGCATGGTGTTTAAAGCTAAGCAACCATCTATGTGCTGCCCTCAGAATGCTTTTCTGCATTAAGACCTACAAAAAGTTAACATAAAGCAAATGTATATAGCTGGAGATTAAAGCAGACAAAAGGATGGGGGGAAATAGTAGTAAATTGGCCATGACTCACAGGTGATTAAGCGAATGAGTTAAAAACACAGATAAATAAACCAGAATAATCTAAATACCTGGTTTGTATTGATATGGTGACACATTGATATGTTGAGATACAATGACTTTTTTAGCCTATCAAGACAGCAGCTAGTGGAGTTCAGAGCTCAACACAGGGTTTGAAAAATGGTTTAGAACTCTTTAATAGCAATATTGCATGATGTGGCAAATGAAACCATCCCATGGTAGGCTGTGCTTCTGGGAAAAGAAAAGGACATAGGGGAAAAAAATGTACATGGCAAGAGTTCATAAATAAAGTGGCCATGCCCTGGGTGCATTTGTGTCCTTCATCACCTTAACCAATTTCTACAATGATCTGAGTCTCTTTCATGTTTCTTCTCAGCTTTCCTAGGTCATCATCGCATTCAGAAACAAAAGCATCCATGCCCTATCAGGTATGGGGAAGAGATTATTAGTTGAGCTGTACTTCAATCATATTACTGTGTTTGTTCCTCTTGGATTTCCTTGTCCATTAGGTGATAATAAGTAGACCCAGCGCTCAGCCAAGGCTGCTGAGAGCAGCATGGGGATTCTCAGTAATGCTGTACAGACAGAAGGAAATGTTTATCTGAACTCTGCAGGAAAACATTCAGGCACTAGGTTTGAAGTGCATGGGCATGGAGGGGCGTGGAGCAAACAAAGCTCCCAACTCCTCTCTTTTTTGCCTCAGAATTACAGTTGCTTCTTTCTGGCGATTGCTGGGACTGATTCCTCCACATGGTCTGAAGGTGATTCTCAACCCTGAAAGAGGAAGGGTACAATAACCCATAGAAAAGCTTCCCAGCCTTTCCAGCTGAATGTATATGGCTCTTATTGCTGTGACTTTCAAGGCTGGATAGTCAACCACGCCTTTCAAAATTCTACCATGTCTCAAATTAATCTCAAAGTAGGTTTCCAAAGAAGAGGAAAGTATTAGCTATAAATACTAAAAAAGATGAAATTCCTCACTTTGCAAATGGTTTCAAAGCCAAATAAGGGCTGCCTGGAGACAAGCCTAACTCTCACCTTTCTGTGACACGTTATTTCTTCCTGGACAAAGAAGACTGGTGTCAAAGGGAATAGCGTTAATATTCTTCAGTGACTTGGACATGGAGACAAAGTTGCAGAAAAGAAAAGAGGTTAGTAGGGTCTTAAATCTATGTTAAAAGACACAAGAAGCTTGGCTAGCTTGCAGACTTAATTGAGTTAACTGGTTAACTGAGTGCCAAGACTGTGATTTTAGTATTTCAGGCTAAGGAGGGGTGTTACTAACAGAAAGGGTCTCTCTTAAGAATCCAGATAAGGAATCTTGTGTTTAGGAAAGTTTAGGAAAACTATGCTAATTGTAACTGTCCCTTGCTGAGCAGCCCCTGCAGACCCCCAAAGTCCTTGTAGCAGCAAGGTCTGTACTTCATAAAAGTACAATTGCTGACAAAAGGAAATTGCATCATCCAGCCTTTCTTTTTCTATGATAAAAAAAAGGGGGAATTTTCACTGTTAATGGCAGCAGGATTAATTCTAGGAAGTTTGGAAATGTGTCTTTAAAAATAGGTCATTTAGCAGAATAATGAAGAGGAGTTGAACACTGATTCTGTTTGTCAAGCTGACCTTGTACTCCCGACTCAGACATGACCAGGGTGAGGACCAGGCTCTACACAGCACTCCAGAGCACCAAAAAAAGTAGCAAGATTGTAAAGAGAATGAAGTAAATAAGAGGTACCAGGAACCCCTGGCTGCACTATGCTGTAAATCTTTTCCTTTTCCTAAAAAAAGTTTGATGCTCTCTCCTCCACTCCAGTGAGGTTCCCTTGAGCTGTTCAGGCTCTTAAGAGTACTACTGATTTGTTTTTGGCACATGTGAAAAAGTGGTTATTGTTGTTGAATATTGAAAATATCTCTTAAATTTTCCATGGTTAAACAACTGTCAAAAAGCCACATTTAGGAATGGCTATTACATAAAAATGTGCTGATCTTAGCGGCCACTGTTGGGGAAGAAATTACATATACCATGGTAGGAAATGTAAGATGTTTTTCATGATCACTTAGTCAAAGAGATTTAGGATCAACAACTGATCCTGAGGGTGTTTTGCAGAATAGTGAATAAAATACGGGTCCACTCACATGGATCAGGGGGATATGATTCATTGATAGTTATGACAATTAGAGATAAAAATATTTTCTTACGTCCTCTAGTCTACTGTTCTTCCCCCCCCCCCCCCCCCGACCTTTCCATATTGCAACGGAGTTCCCCCTCGCAGCTCGTCCTACAGTTTTGGAAATTCTGCTTCTATTTATCCATAAATGAAGGTGGAAGAGTTACAACCCTCCCTGTTGAAAACCTGTACTTGACTTGAATTCCAGGCACTG
>NW_010334198.1:5492-6120 GCF_000700745.2 Antrostomus carolinensis
ATAAAATTCCACACTGGTGGGAATAAACTGAAATGAGATCAAAGATTTCTAGACAATGATGACTCCTAACCCAAAATGTCTTTTGCTGCAAATATTTTTGCTTGGATCTAATTTTTGATGGTTCTCTGCAGGCAAACAGGGCAGTGCTTCAGACAGGGAGCCAAATCTGCCGATCAAAAACAACAATCCAGATTGAAAGCGTTGACGAGAGCTGATCCACATTTGCATACACTGCAATTCCACACGCAAATGTGTACAACTCCGCTAGCAGACGACTCACTAGGTGCTTGGACAGCTGTCTGTAGGCACGCTTCATCCGCTGACACACGCAGGACTAGCAAAGGTGGACGGAATCAGTGGATTTGGGATGTGCAGTTCCAGCTCGTGAAGCAGCTTAGCGTATAGTTTTGTTTTAGGAGCTGGAAAAGCAATGCAGAGAGAGCCCCGGCGCTCGGGTACGCCTCCCGGGGGGCTGCGGAGGGGCCCAAGGGCACCCTGCTCAGCCCCCTGCGCCTGAGGGAGGGCAGGAGCCTCCAAACCCGGGGCTGTCAAAGCCGGGAGAGGCCGGAGGCGCGGCTGGCGTGAGCTGGAAAAGCCTCCCTGGACGCAGGTACCTGCCCGCGCCCTC
>NW_010334199.1:0-4334 GCF_000700745.2 Antrostomus carolinensis
GGTCCTCCCCCTGCACCCTCCGCACCCCTGGGCTCTGCTCCTGCTGCTCCCGGGGGAGGTGGCTGCTCTCCCTGGGACCTGCCAACCCCAGCTGCTTCCAAGGATGCTCTGTGCATCCCTCGGGCATGGTGACTGACAGCCCAAAAGAACCCACACAGGCAGCTTTTTGGGGCTGCATTTTTGGCCAGAGCACCCTGATAGGGCCCCTTTAAAGCATCCTGGCTCCTCAGCGGCCAGTCCTGCTGCCAGGGGTGGCTGCAGGAGGGGACTCGATGCCTGTGCTTTGTGGCCACCCTCTTCCTCTCGCTCCCCCATTCCCTGCAGCCGTGTTTGGTTTTGTAGTCCAAACTCTGGATTTATTGCTTCCAGGTCTTTGTGCGTTTGTTGGTTAAATGAAAGACGGCTGGGTGAGCCTCATTTCCACTCCTCCTGCAGCCTGGAGGAGTCCTCCCTTCACATCTCACAGGCACCCAAATGCCCAGCGGGGCTGCAGGAGTGGGGGATGCATGCCCGTGGGGTGATGTCCCATGAGACATGTCCTGATGCCCCTGTTCAGCCCTAAACCTGTGCCCTGGGTGATGGGGATGGCATGGCTCTGGGGTGCTGGTGCTGTGTTCCCCCCCGGGTACTAAGGACCTGTGGCACAGGGAGAAGCCAATTTAAGCTGGAATGTAAATAGAGCAGCAGCACGCTGCTTTGCGGGGCACACCACCCCCCTCCTGGTCCTGGGACCAGGGCAAGAGATGTCTGTGACAGCTCAGACCTCATCCATGCCATGGGATGGCAGAGCCCACGTCTTGTCTGGGCACTGTGCAGAGGTGAGGAGGAGGAGGGTCAGGGACTGTTGTAGCAGCACAGTCCCTCTGCTGCTGCTCCTGCTCTCTGCAGCAAGGTACCATGGGTTGCATGTCCAGTGGCAGAGGGATGGAGTCTCAGCCATCCCCTAATAATCCAAAGAATCAATAGCAACGTCTTTACTCCTCCTGAATGTGCAGAGCAACAGCTCAGAGTTAGAGGAGAACTTCTCAGCAGGATTAACTCTGAAACCTAGTGACAACAATTCAAGTATCTGTGCTATCTGCTGCTCATTCTAGCAGCTAGCTCTTACTAATGAGCTTTACTCAACAGCACTAGATTTGTCTGTAAGAGCAACCTCTGAGGATCAAGTAGTAAGGTTTAAAGATGCAAATGTTGTGAGATATCCAGATTTAAATGTCTCTTTTTTTTTTTTTTTCCCCCCTGGAATCCAGGCATAAGTTTTAAAGGAAACAATGAAAGATCCTCGAGAATGCGAGACAGAGAAACTTTTTAAAATGAAAGACCAAATAAAATAGAAACATAATTTTTTTTTTAGCTGAAAACCACTAAATTTGGAAAAGTTGCCTTCCACTAGCCCAGGACAGTGCTCTCCAGCCCTGGGGAGCAGGTCGATTTTGTCCACCCCTCTCCAGTTGCAGAGCAGCACTGGGGCAAGCCGTGCCCTCACCCGTGGGTGACAGAAGCGGTGACATGGGACAAACCCCTGCCAACCTCCTCACTACCAAGGCAGAGGGATCTCAGCAGACAGGGCCATGGCAGCTCAAAAAGCCACAGCTGATGACAAAGATCCTCAAATAAGTCCCTAAAATGTCCAACCCAGGCTGGCAGCAGGCTCCTCTCATGCCCCAAGGCTGCACCAGGGTGCAAGGACCTGAACTTGAACACAGATACGAGGAGAATTCCCACCCCAGGGCAGGTTGTTTTGGGTTGGGTTTTTTTTAATCTTACATATGAGGGTTTTTTTTCTTTTTTTTTTTTTCCATTTTGAGGCAGGAGTAATAACTGCTAAAGATGCATATGGAATTTGAATATGAATGATAAGAACAGCTGTGTATATCTATTATGAATGAACATAAACAGAAATGTATAAACTGAGATTTGGGGGCTTTTGGAAGAATTAGTGCCTTTGTTCCTGGATTTTTTTCCTATCAAAGTTTGAACCAAAGCCCATTAGCCTGGACTTTCCCGCAGCCGACCAAGCCAGGAGCTTCATTTCGCCCTGGCTCTGAGCCACACCAAATTCTCCTCAACAGCTCAGTGAGCCCTAATCCTAACAAATTTACCCAGAGAAGTGGGTCTCTTATTACACAGCCTAATTTGAACGCTTTCCAAGGTTAATTTCTGCTCCCTCTCTCTCTCTGAATGAGCCTGCCCCTCTGGAGCCAGCTCCCCCCCCTTTCCCAGCCCCCCCAGCCCGGGGGAGCAGCCCCCTTCACCACCGCAATGGTTTTTAAACGAGAAAATAATGTGATGTGCGTCCCTGGGTCCGGGCTCTGCCCGGAGGGTTTCTTAATGCCGAGTGACTTCCTTTGCAAATTAATTGCAACTTTGGTTGGGCAAAAATAACCCTGGAAGCCCCTTCCCCACAGGCTCTTCCGCATGTGATGTTGCTCAGTTCATAATCTGATTCCTGTGACTCTCCTTCTTCCTTCCCCTCCCCAGCGTGCTGGTGACCACCTGCAAGGGTACAGGCAGGGTGACCCATGGGCAAGGTGGCCACGCCAGGGTGAGGGCAGCATCGTTGCTGCCTGGCCCAGGCTCTCGCTTTGCAGCAGACTGTGCAGGAAAAACCTCAGCGTGGGGAAACTGAAACCCAGCTCAGCACAGGGAGCAGCTGCCAGATCCATTAGGGAAGGAACCAGCCCTGGCTGGTGGGCGGCTATGGCGGGAGAGGGGTGGTGGAGGGGCTGCTGGGGCGGTGCAGGATCGCAGGCACTGGGGGATTAAAAGGAATGGTTTGGTGGGAAAAGGGTCTGGAGGAGCCAGGAGCCCACCTCACCCACTGGCCTGGCTAGATGTGGCCCCAGGGATGCTTTCTGCTGGTTTTAAGCTGCAAGAAGCAGAGCAGCAGTCTCACAGCTCTGAGCAAGGGGTATCCTGCGTGCCATAAGGCGGTGAGGTCCTTGGTGTGTGCCGCGGGGTGCTCTGCCATCTCTCAGCTGAGATTCACCCTGCTTGCTCTGCTTTCCTCACTTTTGCTTCTTTATACTCAGTTAATGCTTTTATATTTGCTCATGCCGAGCATCACAGGTAGCACAGCATCCCAGCACTCTGGCAGGTGATGGGGCAGGGATTGGGGACACACCCTGTGCCGTGCCAGGGTCGCTGAGCCAGGCTGGAGCACCAGTGGGACCGAAGCACCAGGATCAGCACCAGGACCAATGCTGGACTCTTCCCAGCAGTGATGCCATGAAGATGTCCTCTCTGAAATGCCTCTGCAGGTCATGTCTGCTGCTACATCCCACTGCCAGGTAACCTATTGCTGCTCCTTGTCCCTCCGAAGCTCTGTTGCCTGACACTTGCCTCACTGAGCTGATACCCACGTTTGATGATTTTGCTCCAGGCATACAAGCTGCACGTATCAAAGCTGAACCACATCTTATCTCCTGGCTGTGTTCCTGCCTGCTCCCAGCCTGGGAATCCTGAATGAGGGGCATTTGCAGCAGCTCCCTGGCACTGTGTGTCACAGGCCTTTGAGGTGCTGGTTTTGGGGGGAGGAGCCCCAGAGCAGGTCTGTGGGGTGCGGGTCGGAGGGGCCGGCGCAGCAGGGGCTCCATCTGCCAGGAAGATGTTGGTCATTGCTGTAAGGTCAGCCTTAAATAATGGGAATAATAAAAATAAGGCAGCCTGGAGGGAAGGAGAGAGCAAAGTGAATTCTAATGAGGTTGCACAGACACATCAGCATGATCATTTCATGGAAATAATTTTTTAAAGGGAAAAAAAACCCATCAAGTTTAGGTTGAAGGGTGTGTGGGACAGCAGCTAGGGCCCAGTCTCACGAGGCCATGGAGGTGGTCTATGCCCCTCTCCCCACCGAGGTCCCACAGCCACGAGGTGCTCCTGCCCCACTGCACTGGGGAAGTTCCAGGGCAAGCCCAGACTGCACAGGGGGTGGGAAATGGACCCAAAGGATGGAGGGAGAATCTGCTGTATGTGAGACAGGGACTGGCATCTTGTCACCAGCTTTATTGCAACAGAGTGTGGTGCCTGACGCCAAGGGGCAGGACGTTTGCTTTTAGGGATGGCCAAAATTTACTGAGATTTGTGGTGGCAAACACTGAAAGAGGAAGTTTTAGAAGGGAAATAAAACGTTAATGCTTCAGGGCTTAGGGCAATCCTCGGTGCCAAGGCAGGAAAGTAATTAGTGCTGTAGATGGGGAAATAACCCACATTAAATGGAAGCCAGGCAAGGGCAGGTTGAAGGGGCCACAACGAGGAGGATGGGCAGGGGCTCTCCCGGAGGCAGCAGGGACTGAGCCCCAAGCCTGGAACCCCCCCAAGACCCCTCCAGTGCA
>NW_010334199.1:4348-9334 GCF_000700745.2 Antrostomus carolinensis
CCCCGACAGCACCCATCTTGCTGGGGACATGTGCCCTCAACGCCCCAGCTCTCCTCCTTGCCCTGGCTCCCACTGGCCCTGGGCCAGGCGAAAGGCTCCCCTGAGCGCAGCGGGGACCAGTCCGACCCCGTGCAGCTCCAATTATCCCAGGCTGGAGACTTTCCAGGAATCCCATCCCTTCTCTCTGCCCGACCCTGCCTCCCCCAGCTTCCCCCCCTCAAAGCAATTTGACTTTTATAGTAATAACTTCTGAACCCTGAATTGGGGCCGTGCCAAGGAAAGCAGCAGAAAACAATGTGATGGGCCTCGGCAGGCGCGGAAACTCCAGCGACCGAGACCAGCCCTAAAATAACTTTTGAGCGATTGTTATTTATTCTGGGAGAAAGTTCGTTCATTCACAATTTGGAGAGGAGATAAATCAGGACAAGTTGGGGCTGCAGATGCAGCAAACACGGGGTGCCTGCAGCGCCGGGTGCAGCCAGCTCACCGCAGTCCTCCTGCACGTGTGCATCCCTGTGCCCTGCTGACAAAAACACACTGTTTTGTTTTGGTTTGGTTTTTTTAAAGGGTATTTGGGTTCAACTGAAAGGTCTGGGTGGAGGAGTCCAACCTGAGGCTGGGGGTCTGCGTGTGCCGCCAGGCGCAGGGGGCTGCATGGTGCACATGCCTGTGCCTGCAAGTGTTTCAGCTTCCCCCGGCACACTGTTTGGTGTGACCACAGTGCTGCACGCTGACAGCTTCCACACCTGCCCCTGAGTTCAGCACACTTGAGCCGTGGGTGTCTGACAGGCAGCGTGTGGCGTGGGCAAGCTCGGGGCAGGGAACACCAGCAGCATCCCGCTGTGGGTCCTGGTGAGCGTCAGCGTGTGCTCGGCAGCTGCCACTCGCATCAGCTGAGCAAGAAGCAACTTATGAGACCTCAGTAATGCCGTGACATTCCCGCAGCTCCAAGCCTGCCACAGCTTCCCTGCAACTTGCTGGGGCTGTGCCAGAGCTCCCAGCTCTGCCAGAGGAACCTTGGGCAGGCAGGGCAACCACGGTCACTTTCTGAATCAGGGAAAATGCTCTTTGGAGGAGGCAGCCAGCAGGCAAGGCAGCCCTCGGCAGCACCACACATCAGCTTGTGCTGCTGTGTTTTATGGTGCTTGTCACCACGGTCTGGGCACTGGTCAGGATCTGAAGCGTAGTAGCAGCTCTATCAGCCAGGGCTCAGGCTGCCTGTACACCCCAGGCAGCTGAGCTCCTCAGCAGGTTTGGAGAGCAAATGCTGGAGAAATGCTCCTATCTGAGGGCTGGGAAACGTGGTCCCTGCCTGCAGGGTGATGGGGGTGATGGAGACCTCGCTGCGTGGGGCTCTGCGGGCGGATGGGTGGCACAGGGACAGACAGTGACCCCATGGGGAATGATGGGCATTGCCAGCTTTGTGTGCAGATCATCTCCAGAAAGGTTGTGCACCCAAAACCACCTGCCCATGAGCAGCCCCAGGCCAAGGCTCCATCCTGCTCCACCGCAGCACCATCTCACTCAGCCATTGTGGCACGGGGCAGCATCGCCATCAGCACTCTCCTTGCACACTGGCCCTGGGAGGGTGTGCTGCTCTGGAGTGGGAGAACCATGGCTTGCCCAGGCCACCCCCTCCTCCTGCCACCTGCAGTCCAGAGAACCTTGCTGAGCATCACCTAACATTTCTGCTTTAGCATTTATCTCTCTGATGTGTGGACAGAGCAGAGCTGGGGCCCCGGAGCTGCAGAAGAGACCCAGCCTGATGCTGCCAAAGGCCTGATTTGGTCCTGTCCCTTGGTGAGCAAAGAGAGCAGGAGTTTATGTTTAGTGACACAAACAGCCTGGTACTGGATAAAGCATCGCTCAGCCGCCCTCGCGGCACAGACCATGGGGAGAGCAGGGTTAAAGCTGGGTCAGATACCGGGCAGAAGCAGCCGGTCGGCACGCACAGCTTCCTTTGTGGCACAGTGCCCGTGCCGGTGAGACTGGCCCTGCTGAGCCACATCCCTCATCCTGCTAGGCAGGAAAGCCTTTGGCCTCGCACTCCTCCTCGCCTCTCCATGTCCCCTGCCCTCTGCCTGTCCCCTGCTCTCTGCCTGTCCCCTGCCTGCTGCCCCGTCACTGCCCGCAGCCCCACGCCTGCCAGCTGACTTCCAGTCTCACCACTCTTTGGGCTCTCTGAGCAACTCGTGCTCTTGGCAGGCTGCTCAGGGTCTTGCCAGCCGTTATTACAATGATTATTTTTGTTTTCCCAGCTCAAAAGCACTCTTCTCTCACCTCGCTCCCAGCTGTCCCTGAGCAAGGTAGGACTGAGCCCAAAGTGAGGGGAGTGGGGGGCATCCTGCACTGCCAGGGCAGGGAACCACGGTGGGATACAGGAGATGGGACAGGGAGGAGAGGAGATCCCACCCCTCCTCCTAAAGGTTCAGACTGGAAATCAACACCCGCTTGGTTAATTCATTAGCTTTGATTAGCGACTCTGAAGCTTAGATCAGTTAATGGGCTCCCTCCCGCTGGTAAATCTCCAAGAGGAGCTCAGCGAGGTTATCTGCACCAGCAACGGCGAGGGAAGGATGGGGGTGAGAGCAATTAAATTAGGAAACTGTTAAACGAATAAGTCAAACTGAGCCAGATTAGGGACAATGCAAGATGGCCACAGGGCTAAAACACGGGGCAGAGCACTGTGCCATGGCTGCGGCTGGTGGGTCAGGGCTGGGGGCTCAGGGCTGGGGCAACAGCTCCCTGTGGACACCAGCTCAGGCTGGGGCTTGGTATTGCACTTGCCATATCTGTCCCTTGCAGATCACATCACCAGTGTCTTCTCCATACATAGAATCATAGAATGGTTAGGATTGGAAGGGACCTTAAAGATCATCCAGTTCCAACCCCCCCTGCCATCAGCAGGGACACCTTCCACTAGACCAGGTTGCTCAAAGCCTCATCCAGCCTGGCCTTAAACACTTCCAGGGAGGGGGCATCCACAGCTTCTCTGGGCAACCTGTTCCAGGGTCTGACCACCCTCACAGTGAATAGGCTGCATCTTCCTCCAAGTGGGGGTTCCTCCACAGCCTGGGTTTGGTCGTTGATTAAATTAGCTGAGAAATAGCCTATTTCTGATGACGATGTGGTGTTGCGACCTTTAGTGTTTTCATTAAAATATACATGTATATATTTGTTTTCTGCGGTTATGAATGTAATTCCACAACCCACTTAGGAGCTGGTAATTTTCTGGCTGAGGTGGGAAGTTGCTGACATCTTGTGATACATGACAAGATTGATTGTATTTGCTTACCCTTTAACCTAATAAAGAAAAATAATGTTCCTCAGTGTGGGTAATTCTCTATAAACTTGGGCATTGCTTTAAATCAACTGGAAGTGCAGGCGCTGAACCATACCATCGCTGGGGCAGAAGTCCCTCTCCCCAGGTCCTCTCCAGCTCTCAACCGAGGGGGACCTGCATGGGAGCATTGTCCCCATGAGCATCCAGCACCTCTGGGGCTGAAGGGACCCGGGTGGCCATGGCGGGGAGGTGGCCTTGGCGCCCTGTGCGTCCTGGTCTCTGGGAAAGCATTAACCAATTTGCAGTTAATCCTGTTATCACCAGTACATCTGAGCAGCTGCTGGGGCAGCAAACATGGCCTGGCGCCCAGAGGACAGGGAGCACTTCAGAGGCAGCTGTGCTTGCTCTCAGGTTTCCAGGTCCTTCTCCCACTGCTCTGGTCCATTTGGCCCCTGGAAAGACGGCGGCTGCGCAGGGCAAACCTGACCAGCACTGCAGCAGAGGGGAACGTTGCGGTGGTGAGGGAGGGAGCGGTGCCTGGGTGACCTCAGGCATGCTGCATGGCAGGCACCAGGCGTGGCAAAAAATGGTTTGTCCAGGCTCCCACGGCACCTGGCCTCCTTCACAGGGACATGGAACGCAGGCAGTGATGGAGTGGGGTGGGCAGTGGGGTGCATGGTGCGGGGAGAGAGCTAATGCTGCTGGAGAGGCTCTGCCATCCTCTGCTCCATCTCCTTCATCCTCCCTTCCTGGAGACAGCCCTCTCCAGGGAAAGGGATTAGGCAGGGCAAGCAATGTCACTACAACACCGTTCCCTCGATTACTCACCCACCCTCGGGAGAAACATCGTGCCTGGGTTGTTCTTACTCAGTTACGGAGCCTTGTGCCCGGCACAGCTCCTCTGACCTTCTCTGGAGCACAACACAGAGCAGATGGGGCAAGCACGTGCTCCCTGCCAAGGCAGTGGCATCGGGGCGTCATGTGTCCCAAGGGCAATGGATGGTGGATGATTGATGATAGATGATGCCCACAGCATCGTGCCCTAACCCGGGGGCATGGAGGAGACGTGGTTGGAGCTCAGAGAAGGGTTTTGCTCACTCAACACTGGGTGGCTGCCCTAAGGCTGGGCTGCGGTGGTGGGGCGGGCAGGGAGCTGCTCACCTGCCCAGCAGTGGTTTGCCGACTGGGAATTGTCTTTGTCTTTGACAGTGTGTTTAAAAATAACCCACTAGCTTGTCAAGGTTATAAACAGAGAACAAATTGCTTTCTGAGTTGATTAAACTGCTCGGCGTGGCTGCGCAGGCGGCACTCCCCGTACGGCTGGGACGAGCCAGAGCCTGGCACGTTAATTTGCACTCAGCAGTTCCTGTGCTAATAAAGTCTTGATGAGCTGCCTCCTCTTACCCTCAACGTCAGCCCCTCCAAGCAATGCTTGGCTGGCCCCCGAGGTCTTCGGGACGCTTTGTCTTTAAAAAAGGCTTTTTTTCTTTCTTTCTTTCCATTGCTTTTGAGCAATGCCATGTCCGGAGCTTCCCCAGAGCCACTGGACCAAATCTCCGGAGGATTTCACCGGGTCCCCACTTCATCCCAGGGCAACCGAGGGAGGGACAGGCATCAGCACACCCTAAAATTCAGCAGCAGGGAACAAAACCCGCCCGTGGCCATGGACTGCTCCTGAAGACTTTTCTCTGTGCTGGTGTACC
>NW_010334199.1:9372-13520 GCF_000700745.2 Antrostomus carolinensis
ACGACGCTCCAGCCGCAACGGGGTCTCCGTGCTTAAAAGAGGTTTCCAAATATAACCAGCCCCTCGCCTCCCCCACTCTCCCCTTCCAACTTTCTGGGAAAATCCCTTTCTGCCTAAAATTATCCAGATGTGCTTTACAGCTTGAGGGGAGTTTGTGGGAAAAATATGAGGTTCGCTGGATGAGACGTTTCCTGAAGCGTGGGGCTGGGAGCTGGTTCCACTTTGGAGCAGATCCGCAGCACTCACGCGCCCACCGCTGCCTGAGCTTGGCTTAGTTGGGGCAGATTGGTTTTATCCCTTAATGAAAACTAGGGAATAAGGCCTTTTTTTTTTTTTTTTAATTCATACTGTGTGTTGTAGAAAGGAAAGTAAGACTTACTAACACAGTTGGTGCTTCCTAGCACTACAGCTCTGGATGCTGTATGCGTCTTTAACGGGTTTATCAACACTGCTTTATCCCCTCAAGACCTTGCTCCCTGAAGAGCATCCCAAGGGCCTGGCACCAGCACCCCATCAGGAACAAAATTTGAGGCCAAGCAGTGCAAAGCACCCGGTCTTCCCCCAGGGGAGTGGCCTGAAGGACTGAGCTGATCTGGGGGTTGCTCGCCCTGGGCAGCCTCCAGCCGATGGGTGCATTTGCAGTGGCGATGAGCCAGCGATGGGTGCAGAATTCTGGATAGGGGCTTCACATAAATCACAGCAATTTGCTGGCTCTGCCACTCTAAATCCTGTCTAATTATACCAAGGGTAGCATCTGACATTAATTTGTTACAGTATTTGTGTAAGGAGCACTAGACATTTTGGGGACGGATTTAAGAGCAGCCTTCAGATCCTTTGCCCTTGCAATCCACTGCGAGTTGCAAATGACTGCGTTTGGACATCTGTTTACTGCCCTGCTTCGGAAAATTGATTATTTTGAAGTCCTAAATACTATTATTTTTATCTGCAATCATTTTACAGATGCAAAATTAGAGGCTGCATTCAGGTATCCTTAGGGGAAAAAAAAAAAAGGGACATATTTGCCCTCTTTGCTCCTAGATGCCCTTTTCAGTCTCTGAGCTGTAAAATAAGATTGACAGCAACTTCAGGACACCGGCAGCAAAGCGCAGCCCAGGTCATGAGCCTGCAGAGCATTCTAGAGGGGAGGATGCCTGGGAACCAGGCTGAGGAGTAGCTGGTGGTGTGGACTGAGCCGTGCGATGTCAGGTGTTTAACCAGCCTGCTGGAGCTCTTTGAGGATATTACTGCTTTGCTAGATAAGAGAAATCCAAGGGATGTGCTATACTTAGAGTTTCAAAACACACTTGGCATCAGTGCAGATCAAAGCCAAATAGTGCAGGCAGCATCCCGGAATAGAAGGCGAAAGAGGGAAAAGATTTGGAATTTACTGGGAGGAAAAAAAAATACACTAAAACCAACAGCACGAGGCTGCTGGGCTAAAAATAGCGAAGAAGGTATTAGCAGCAGCTCTGTGCTCAGACTGACACTCAGCTCCGCTCCCCCAGCTTGGGGACAAACCTCCCACCCAAGCCAGGGACGCACAAGGAAACCACGGCCAGTCCTGTGAGCCTCTGCTGCCCCAGCCCAGCTCCCAGCCAAAACCAGTGGGGACCAGTAGGGTCTGGGCGAGCCCCAGTAGGACATGCTCTGTGTCAGCCTGTCCCCCCCAGACAGCCCCTCCTGTCCCGCCGTGTCAGGTTGTCTGCATCCCAGGGCAGCTGTTTCCAATCCCATAAACTGGAACAGTGCTGCTTTGTCAGCTCCTGCGCCAGCGGCCGGCCGTGACCTGGGGCTGTAGCACGATCCTGCTCTCCCCAGGGATGTGGCTGTCCCCTTAGTGCTGGGTGACAGCAGCGGTGCTACCGCTGCAGCGGGACCGGGGTGTGTGTGCCCTCCCCGTGGCAGCACCCACCTCCACTCACTGCACCACGGGGATGTGCAGAGCTGAGGTGCTGCACACCAGCTTCTTCCTCAACCCTTCCTCCTCCTCACTGCAGCCTTATGCTCATGGTGGCAGTGACAAATCTGCCCCTTGCCACTCAGCCAGTGGCACCCAAAATGCATGTCCCCCAGCCCGGGGGAGGGCAGGGTGACTATGTGGTAAGCCTGCTCAGGGCTGTGTTTTAGGAGAAGCTTTCCACGCAATGCCCAGCCCGGGGGAGGAGCACGCCCTCCAAACACTCTCTCAGGGCACACAGGTCATATGCAAACCTGCAGCAGAGCTGGGGGTGCCGGGGTGGAACCCCCTAAAGCACAAGCCCCAGCCTGCTGGGTGACAGGACTCAGCTGGTGGAGACCAAATCCAGGGAAAGCCCCATGGAGGGACACCTGCGAGTGATGGAGAGGTGGGGGCTCCTATAAACAGCTCCCACGTCCCTCAGCTGTGTGATGGGGTGTTTTCCTGCAGAGCAGCAAGGTCTGTGCTGGAAGTGAAGGAGGGATTTGTCTCCTGCCTGCTCCTCCTGTCCTCTCCTGCTTGTGGGTTGGAAGGGTGAAGGGCATCCTGCCCTCCCTGGGAGGAGGAGTATTTGTGAAGCACCTCAAGCCTTGGAGCCCTCCTCTAGGTTAGTGCAATCAAGCTAATTGCAACCCTGTGAGGGGTGGGGGGCAGGTAGGGCACCCGCACAGGACACTCGAGCTCCTGCCGTGCTGCTGGAGCTGGGGGGCTGGTGCCACAACCCCCACACATCCTGGCAGCTCCTGTGGTGGCTGGGAAAGGGCTGGATCCTGTAGCCCTGCAGCAATACAAGCATCTCTGCAAAAAGGGCTGGATCCCAGGGCGATGCGTGTGCCACCCGGCCAGATATTCCTGAGGATGGGCATCCTGGGGTGCCCCTGAGCTGGTCCCCATCCTGGAGGTGACAGCTCGCCCTGCCACATGCTCGGCACTGGGGACTGGAGCACAGCAGGGTGTTCACCGGGCTGAGGGCTGGGTGCCGGGGTGCGTGCCGGGAGCCAGCCAGCCCGGCCCCACTACACGCTGCTGGGCTTCCTCTCGGCTGTGCCAGGCCCCTGCCAGCTGAGCTTGAGGTGAGGCATTAACACTGGTATCTCTGTTAATATTGCTATAAAGCAATAAAGGTAACTTGATTGCGGAAAGGCAGGGAGACCAGCGGGTTTGGAGCCGTTCCACAGCACTGCTATTAGAGGGCTTGAAATGAGAGTTATTAAATTACTGCCAGGTACTGCAGCTTTTCCTAACAGGGAGACTTCGGCTTGGCTCGGAAACTTAAGCTCTGGCTTGTTCAGGTTAATTAAAAGAGAGCTGGATATCTTCCAGGGCCTCGCTTCTCCTCTCTCACAGCCACCCCTCCCCTCCAGGGCCCGGGCAGAGTGGGCCATGGGCACCCCTGCGGTGTCACCCTGCCGGGGGACACTGAGGAACCTCGGGCATCAGCACCGGGCAGGGACAGCAGGCCAGGGAAGGGGGGTTTGATGTCCTGCAGGATGGTGACACGAGTGCCACTGGCTGTCCCTGGGTCCCTTTGTGCCATCTGTCCTGGGGTGCTGTCCCCGGACACATGGAGAATGAGAGGTGCTGGGGGGCTGGGACCAGCATTCCCACCCTTTCACCTGGGAAGGGGTCTCGGGAGCCCAGCATGGGCAGCAGCCAGAGGCTTTGGTGATGCTCAGCACAACAACTGCCACTCCGCTTCCCACCCTGTTCTGCCTTTGTCCATTGCCCCCAGTCCCCAGCAAATTCCTGGTCCCTTCATAGGGAAACCAGGGGCCAGGGGACAGTGGGCGGCAGGCAGGCAAACGAGGTCCTCGCTACCCCTCTTCCCCACCCCTCCTCTTGTGTTGCTCTTGGCATCTGTGCTCAGGCCTGTTCTAGCTGCTGCACAACTGGCATTTGGGGATTCATGCGGCTTCTCATCACAATGAGCAGCAAAGCCAGCGCAGCCCGGGAGGGGGGGTTAGCCCCAGGAGACAGCGGGGCTTTGGAGGGAATTACCTTCTCCATGCAAGGAGCAGTTTTCCCTTCCCCTGTGCTCAGCCATCCCTGCTGCTGCTTTGACTCCTGCCTCAGCCTCTGCGGGGATTTTCCTGCTCCCTCACCGGGTGATGGAAAGTTTTCGGCAGCTCCCTCTCCTTGCCCTGGAGCGGGTCACCTGCAGACTGGCCTTTGTGGGGCGGGGAGGTGCAGG